>NC_080695.1:62351227-62541398 GCF_030445035.2 Dasypus novemcinctus
TTTCCATTAAAGGGCGCTCAGGGTTCTGTGGCCTGAGTGGGCCAGCGTTTATTCGACCACCCCCTACTGATGAGTACTGAGGCGGTTTCCCATCTTTTGCTGTTAGCAGCCACACTGCCACAACTTTCCTTGTACGTGCCTGCCTCACCTGCTGCCCCAGGTGTGCTGAAGGTGTGTAGTTGGGAGGGTCCTCTGGCTTATGCTGGGGTCCTCCATGCGGTCACCGCCTCCAGTGCGTCCTGTCTCAGACCAAGACGATGGAGACCTGACACTGAGCAGCCTGCTCTGCGAGTGGCAGGAGACGCCACCTTGGGACACAGTGGCCACATCGGTGAGGAAGCTGAGTCTGGCTCAGACCACAGGCTTTGAGGTAAGCAGCCTCTCCAGCCCCAGGCCGGAGTCTCTGTCCCTGGAACACCCTCTTCTTCCTGCCCAAATCCCTGCTTTAGGGCCCAGCCTCCCAGATGTTTGGCATCAGGGCTGCCGTGTACAGTTGGGCAGGTTGTGGACTGTGCAACTGTGCCTGGTTGCAAAGGCCAGGAAGGGGAAGAAGTCTAGCTGGAGTTGTACCAGTGCAAGCTGGGTACAAGCAACGGGGAGGTGTTTTTCTCATTTCTCTATGGGTGAATAGAAGCTCTGCTGGGCCCCCAACTCTAACCTTCTGGATTTGGCTTGGCCGGGCCTGGAGCAATCTCAGGAATCCTTGAGCCCCTGACTGGGCATTTCCTGTGACTAGCAGACAAGGGGAGCCGTGAGCTGTGTCTCCCCTCCTGGACACGGTGCTGGCCCCAGGGGCACGGTGCTCCTTCCTTGTGCCTGTAGTGCTGCAAAGGAAGTAAATTATCCCCACTAGGGAGGGCCGGGCATGATGGGGTTGGGAGAAGGGGTGCCCGAGAACCTTCTTCCTGAAACTTGCTTTCCAGGGATGCCTCCGAGCGCCCCAGCCAGCTCCTCGAGCCGGGGGCCGCCGGGGGGTGGACCCCGTGGGCTTCAGCGTGCAGTGGGCCTGCCTCCCCGTCGTCGGTGGGCAGGAGACAAGATTTGTTTTTCAGTCTGGAAACAAAAACATGGCTCAACAGAGAGCAAATTCCCGGCCCGGCCCTCCACAGAGAGGCCGGAGGGTTTCGACGTGGGGGGACAGCGGGGCTGGGATGGCCAGGCGCACTGCAGGGCGCACAGGAGAAGGCGAGGCGCCAGCTCGGGGCTGCCCGGGAGGTCACTCAGGAGTAGGACACAGACCGTAACCTCTTTTGGTGTTCTGCAAATAGGGAGCCGGGTCACCAGCATTAATTAAATGCCAACTGTGTACAGTCAGGTATTTTAGAGGCAGGCGTGTGTGCCAGTACGGAGTGGCTTATACTGGCGGGCAGGAGCCAATGATTAGATTTCCAGGACTCCTGCGGATGGCTTGCTAAATACAGCCATGCTAAAAAATAGAGTTTTATTAGCTTGCGATTAAGTAAGATTAGAAACAGAGGGAATAAACACTCAAAACCACCCTGGCTAGTTATTTGACTGCCCTTGAGGTTTTTACGCCTCGGCACCTGTGGTGGAGAGACAGTGGGGTGCTCGTGTGCATTTCCCCCGAGCCCGTGCTCAGCGATCCCACATCCGTGGCTTGAAATCAGCTGCGGTGAGAGCATTTACACCAGGAAATCGGCAAGCACTGCACACCAAGCAGGGCTCTTTTTTTTTTTTTTCCTGGAGAGCCACTCTTTGCACGTTTATCAGCCACCCAGGGCACTGGTTAAGCGCAGGTTTAGGGGAAGGACGGCTGGGGCTCCAGTCTCAGGGCTGCCCCTTCCCAGCTGTGTGGCCGCTGGCCCCTGACCTGACCGCTGAGTGTTGGTTTCCTTGTTTCCAAGTGAGGATAGCGGTAGCCCTGCCCGCAAGGTCGCTTTGATGACAACGTGGGATGGGTCACGTGAAGAGCTGGGAGCAGTGCTCAGATGGACACAGTACAGGCACCTTCCACAGTGACTGGGGATGTTACTACTTGTTGCTAGTGACTGTATCAGTCAGCCAAAGGGGGTGCTGATGCAAAATGCCAGAAACCGGCTGGTTTTTATAAAGGGTATTGATTTGGGTAGGAGCTCACAGATGCCAGGCCACAAAGCATAAGTTACTTCCCTCACCAAAGTCTATTTAGAGCAAGATGGCTGCCGACGTCTGCACAGGTTCAGGCTTCCTGGGTTCCCATGTTCCTGGGGTTTGCTTTTCTCTGGCTTCAAGGTTCCTTCCTTCCTGGGACTGGCTTCTCTTTCCTCTGTGAGTTTACTTCCCAGGGCTCCAGCTTAAGGCTTCAGCATCAAACTCCAACATCAAAACTCCAACATCAGAAACCCTCAGCTCTGTCCTCTGCCATGCCTTTATCTGTTGAGCCCTACTCACCAAGGGGTGGGGACTCCACACCCTACTCATAACTCAGTCATGCCCAGGTACAGATCAGATTATGAGCATAATCCAGTATTTCTTTTTGGAATTCATCAATTATATCAAACTGCCACAGTGGCCTTGGTGATGGCAGGGGTTGCACCTAGGTATCTCACCGGGAACCCCCGCCCCCCAGTTCGCCTCCCTCCACCTGCTCTTCTACTCTGAATTTCTCCGCTCCCTGCCCACGTGCTCTCCCGCTGGGCATGGCTCTGGAGCCAAGCTGGTGCCCGCGGCCTGCCCCAAGCGGGTGGGGGTGGTGGTGGCCCGGGCAGAGGCTGGTCCAGCCCAGGAGGCCTGTGGCCTCGATGCCTGTCTTGGAAGCACGCGGGGCTGGAGCCATCGGCCGCAGGGAGACACAGCTGAGCCTGCTCGGGCGGGGGGGCAGGGGGGGCTGCTGGGCCAGGGGTCAGGGGTGCCCCGGGGTAGCTGCCCCACACCGGGGCACCAGAGCCAACTGGAGAGCGGTGACAGCCCTGCAAGGAGCAGCGTGGCGGGCGGTGCCGGAGGAAGCGAAGGCCGCGCTGGGCATGGCACCTCTGCCAACAGAAGGCGCGTTAGGGGAAGGCGCCCGACGCGGGGGCCGGCGCTGCGGGCAGGAGCCCGGGGCCCAGCCTGCTTGGCGGCGTGGCCGGAGCGGAGGAGGCTGCAGGCAGCCGGGGAAGCCGCAAGCCCAGGGGCTGCGCAGGCAGCAGGCACCTGGCTTCCTTCCTTCCGTGACTTTGGGAGGCCGAGGCAGCGAGCCTCAGCTTGGAGGGGAACCGGGGAGGGAAGGCGGGGGTGGGTTTCCCAAGCCAAGCAGCTCCCGAAACCCGAGGGGCGCGCGCTCTGTACGGAGGCCTTTACTTCTTTGTGGGTTTTTGCACACCCGGTGACTGCACTAGTCCAGCTTTTGGACAAGGGGCAGAAAACCCCCCACCCCCTTTTTTAGGCATCACTGTTAATAATTCTGGAAGATATTTATGTATTTATTTCACCAAAAATACTGGACGAGATCGCCATCCACTTAGCACAGGAGAGGCACTCTGGCTCTGGTTAGAATAGGTCGATTTTAATCAGAGCAAACATTGAGCTTTTATGAGCGCATGCAGATACCACGCTGGTTTTTCACCACCACATCCCTGGTCTCTTGCATAGTACCCAGCACACAGTAGGTGCCCAATAAATGCTTGTGAAACGAAAGAATAAGGGAGAGAATCCCGGCCACGTGGTGCTCTCTCCGTGGGTCTTAGGACGCCCTGCGGAAGGTGCTTGTGCTGTCCCCACTTGCCCTGCGGGCATGTCTGGAGGCAGGGGGATGGACGAGATGACCCTCGCCGCCCCCCCCCCCCCGCCCCCGCTTGGCCTTGCCTGCTGCCCGCCCTGATTTCCAGGCCGCAGAACGGGCTGGTGTTGGCGCTCCCGGGCCTGTCCGCTGACGAAGGGCTGGAACTCCGGCGACAGGCCTCGCCGCGACAGCCGGTAGGGGGTGGTGTCCAGGCGGGGGCGGGGCCGGGGGCTGGGGTCCCGGGCGGGGCCGGGTGGTCGTGGTGCCCTCGCAGGTCCCGGCTCTGGGATGGAGGGTGCTGTCGCATCTCCTCCCAGTGACACTGACGGGTCTTCCGGCCCCGGGAAGGCTGCCAGGACGCTGATGAAGTGGGGAGCCTGGCGCTTCCCACGGCCGAGCCCCGCCCTGCCCCGGGGGGACGCGGGAGGGCCCGCGGGACAAAGGCGGGCATTGTTCCTTCCGCCAGATGGGGACCCTCTCGAGGAGAGTGGGATTAGCATGCCAATGCGCCTTGGCTCCACCCCCAGCTGGGGGTGGGGTCAGAGAGTCGGGGTGGGGGGCGCTGGGCACGCCGGGATCCCACTGCCCAGACCCCGCGGGGCCGGGGCCAGAAGGGGCAGAAAGAGACCCCGAAGTTCAGAGGGGGCCTCTGAGCATCCTCACCGTGAGCACGGGGCTGGGGCGGGGGGGCTGAACGCACGGGTCCCTGAGGGCCAGACTCGAGCCTGGGAGCTTTCCAAAGGCTCTCCAACATACCTGAGGCCTGAAAAAATTGTCTTGGCTCCAAAACGAAAAACAACAACAACAAAAAAGCCCAAACCCTGCAAAACCAACAGCCCGTGGGGTATGTGAGAGTCCTAGCGTTCCTGTCCGTTGAGGCAACAGAGGCACAGAGCAGTTAGGAAGCTTGCCCCGAGTCACACAGCAGAGTCCGGATCTGATGGGCAGTGCTTCTCAGTCCAGTTCCAGGGGCGTCACTGGAAACTCGATTGGACTCAGCGGCGTTTTAATCATGCTCGAGGGGCCTCCGAGTCAGGGCTCCGGTTGCCCTGGCGACGCTGTTCCGTGTTGCTCTGGATTTTCCCACAAGCTCCTGCATCTCGCCTGTCGGGGGTGGGGGCGTCCCGAATCTGGACCCCCTTGGGGAGTTCTCTTTCCTGCGCTGCCTCCCCGCCCCCCCCAGGGCCGGGTCCTCCAGGGCCTGAACCGATCCGGAAAAGAAGGGGAACGAGGGTGGGCGGCCCGGGCAGGGGGCCACCGCGTGTCCTCAAGCTCGGCCCGGGCGTCGGCGACAGCATTTCCGAGACGCGCAAACGGAGGCCGGGACCACGTGGGACAGGCGGGGGGACGGTGTGTGTGTGCGGGGGGGGGGGGGGGGGGGGGGGGGCAGGTGCCCTGGCCAGGGGCGGGGCCCGAACCCGCGGCCGCGCGGTGCAGCCCGAGATCCAGGGTCAGTCCTGAGCTTTCCAGCCGTTCTGCTGCCTGAAAACCCCTGACCCGGGCAGAGGGGCCTCGAGGCCGCGAGCTGCCGATGCAGACGTGCTGGTGACCGCCACCGGGCGGCGTCCCCCCGCGGCAATGGAGGACTCGGGTGGGGGAATCAGGGTGCCTGCAGGCGTGGGTGCTTCGGCAGGTCTGAGGGAGCCCCCGCCCCGGGCCCCGCTCCCAGCGTGGGTGGGTGCCGGCGCCCCTCCGCGTGCGTGGGCGAGCAGCCGCCTGTGCGCGGTGACCTTTGTTCTGTCTTCTTCCCGGGTGTCTCTGTCCCCAGATCTCCCTTTTCTGTCATTAGGACACCTGTCACTGGGTTTCCGGCCCGCCTGGTCCAATTTGACCTCATTTTAACCGAGTTTATCTGCAAAGACCCTATTTCCAAATAAGGTCCCTTTCTGAGGACGTGAATCTGGGGGTACACCGTTCAGGCTGCTGCAAGAGCTTTGAATTCGAGGTGGTTTGCTGCTTGTTGGTCCCATCCGGCAGGTCCTCTCTCTGCAGCTTGCCCGGGGGGGCTTCAGAGCAGAGGGTGGGCTCCAGCTTCCCCAGCTCTGTTTCCCGGGTGGCAGGGCTGCCGCCGTCCCCATGGGGTCCGACAGCACAGGCTCTGGGCCCAGGCCCGTCTTGGTCCCCGCAGGGCCTGTCCGAGCTCGGTTTGCTCCTGAGAGCTGGCGAGATGACTCGGGCCAGGCCCCTTGGGACGTCCTGCAGGCCCCCGGCGTTTCAGGCAGCCGCTGGTGGACACCCTGGCCTCGTGGGCCCAGAGCCCCGTGTGGCCCCCGGGAAGGAGCGCATCGCCTCGGGGGAAGTGGAGGCAGGCGAGGCGGAGGCGTGGCTCTGGGCAGGGGCCTTCGTCCCCCAGCCCAAGGTCGCCCCGGTCCACGCTCTGCTGGTGAGCCCCTGTCCCCCCCCCGCCCTGCGGGCCCCCGAGGCTCCCCTTCCCTGGCATGGCAGCTGACGGACGCGGGGCGGTGGGATCTGCTTTCGGCCCCACTTGGCGCCAGCCTCTCGTGGGACCCCTGGAAGGGACCCCCATCTCCTCCGCCTGCTGCATCAGGCTCGGTGCAGGCTTTGGCATAAGAAGGTTCTGGGTTTGAGTCTTCAGCGCCACGCCTTCCGGCTGTGTGATCCTGTGTGTTTGTCTGAACCTCTCTGGGCCTGTTCCTCGGCTCGTGGGGAGAAAGGGGCCATGCAGTGAAGCGGTTTTCCTGGCATCCCGGCACACGCGGTGTTCTAGCACGTTAAATGAGAGCAGCTGCTGCTGTTATTACCATCATAACCCGACATAGCCCATGAGCCCTGAGATCGGGAAATTCGCGTGAAACCAGACCAACAATTTATAACAGGAGGGTGGAGGTCTCATGTCACCCCCACGAGGCCTCCGAGAAGGGGTGCTCTCCATCCCCCCGTTCTATAGATGAGGAAGCAGAGGCCGCAAGAGTCGGGCAGCGCGCCCGGGGTGAGCCGGCCCTGCTCTCCCTCCCCTTGCCTCACGGGGGGCGCCCGCGCTTGCCCCGGGGTGGCACGTGTCCCTCTCCAGTGTCCCGGGCTGATGGTGGCTGGTTCAGAGGCCAAATACCTGGGGCTGGTGGGGGCAGCCCGGGACCCCTGCACTTTCCCAAGGGGTCTCCTGCAGGGCCTGTCGGCCCCTGGCCAGGCTCAGAGTGCAGGAAGCCCTGCCCCTGAGCCCTGACCTCTGACCCCAGGGCTCCGCGCTGTCTGTTTCCTTCTATGAGCCTGACGGCTCTACCTTTTGGGGGGGCTGGTCTTGAGAGGACAGAGAGGAATTGGGTCCTGGGGCATCAAGGTCACATCGAACAAGTGAAACCGTGGTGCAGGGATCACGGGCTTGGCGATAATCTGATCTTTGTTATAAAGGAGAGTGATCATGTTAAACAGACTTTCACCTGAAGCCTCCCGGCACCTCTTTATTTATTATTATTATTCTTTGAAGATTTAGTTTATTTCTTTCCCCTCCCCCCCCCCCCCCCATTGTCTGCTTTCTGTCCATTCGCTCTGTGTTCTTCTGCGTCCACTTGCATTGTCAGGCGGCACTGGAAACTGTGTCTTTTGCTGTCGTTGTTGCGTCATCTTGCTGCATCAGCTCTCTGTGTGTATGGCACCACTCCTGGGCAGACTGCACTTCTTTCATGCAGGGCAGCTCTCCTTGCGGGGTGCACTTCTTGTGCGTGGGGCTCCTCTACACGGGGGCGCCCCTGCGTGGCACAGCACTCCTTGCGCGCATCAGCACTGCGCGTGGGCCAGCTCACCGTACGGGTCAGGAGGCCCTGGGGATCGAACCCTGGACCCTCCCTATGGTAGGCGGATGCTCTATCAGTTGAGCCACGTCTGCTTCCCCGGCACCTCTTTAAGTAGAGACAGTGTCAGGATCTTGCTCCAATTCTCCTGAGGAGAAGGCCTGCCCTTCCGGGCCGCATCTCCAGGACAGCCACCCTGGGAACCCAGGCCCCAGCCCGGGCCGCTCTGGGTGCCGTGGCCTGCGCTGGCCCCACTGCCCTGGCAGCCGCGCGGGTGGGGGCTGGAGGCTCCGGGCCGCTGCGTCCTGCCCACGCCCTGTGGGGCCCAGCGTGGTCCTGGACTGGCTGGAGCCTGCTCTGCTCCCCGGCCACCCTCCTTGGGTGCAGCGGGCTGAGGCAGGGACCCCTCCTCCTGCGAACCAAGGGGCCCCTTTCCATGATCCCCACCCTCCCGCCGGGCCCTGATTTCCTCTTTTGCTGGGAGAAAAGGGATGCATTTATTTTCCTTTGCCAAATACAGAAAAACACTGAACGTGCTTCTTTCAGCCACACACTCCCGCTCCTTTCTCAAGGAAAACACACTGAGATGCTCACACGCGGGCACCTGCAGGTGCACAGCACACACTCGGGCACGGACACACACACACAGCCCCCTTCTACACCCAGACACACACACACACCTATGAGGCACGGACACGCCCCAACCAGGACACACCCCACACGGAAACCTACCGAGACACACGCACACTGAGGCACACCCAGCAAGATTCACGCATGTGCCCCGCGGAGCAGCCCCACTTGGAAACACACACATGGCACACACCCACACGAGGCTGTGCATGTCCACATGCTGCGGGGCACATGTAAACACACCAGGCAGGCACACACAGACCCACAGACACATCAATGCCGCACACACTGATGCACGCCCATGCACTCGGACACGTGCAGACACATGTACACACACCCACACAACATGGACGTGCCTCCACACCAGGACACACAGCCTGCCCAGAACACACACGCACATACACCCCTGACTTCACATTTCAGAGGCAGGCGAGTGTAGCGGCAAATGCCTGGCCCTGGAGCCAGACCGTCCCGGGTAAGTCCAGGTTCCTCCGCTTACTGCTGGGCCACCTCGGGCTAGTTACTCAGCCTCTCTGTTGCTCAGGTTCCTTGCCTGCAGTGACAATTGTGCTTCCTGAGGCCCTGGGAGGCTTAAAGGCGGTGCCAGCTGTGCCAGCTTCACGACAGCTTGCTGGTCGGATGCATTTTTCTCATTTTCCCTCTTGGAGACCCAGGCCCAGGGCTCCCCTGCTTGGTTTCCGGGTGCCCTCTTGTCTCGTTTGAAGGCTTTGGTGTCCTGGGGCATCCGATGCCCTTTGTTGCAGCTGGACTGGCCCTGACCTTGCCACACAGAGGCCCCCGGAAGAGATGGCCCAGGGGGTGGGCAGGACTGTCTGGGCCCCCAAAGAAGGGCTGGGGCCCCTTCCGCCCCCAGGAGCCAGGCCCGGGGGCCACAGCACGTTCCGTGGGGCAGGGCAGGAGACGGGGTGGGTGGGATTCCTGGTGCCAAAGGGAGGGTCGCGCCAGGGGCACGCGAGAGCTGGCGGCTGGGTTTTCAGGACCTTGGCGAGCCGGCTGTGGAACACAGCGGTGGTTAGAAACGACGGGCTCTAAGCTTGCAGTTACAGGGCTTGTAGGAAACCCGAAGGCAGTGGGTACCTGCCACGCCACCTCCCAACCACCTCAGTGCCTCGTGCTCTCACCCGGGCCCTTGAGTCCACGTTGCTTGTGTCTGCGTGGATGTGCGAGGGGAGGGGCTGCCACGTACTGCCCCGCGCTTCCCGGCTGCACGCTCAGGACTGTCACCTGGGCAGCTGGAAAAGGCCACGGTTGGGAGCATTTGCACCATGGGAATTGGCAAGTGCCACCAACGAGGGCTTACCATTTGCCATCGTGCCACTGGCCATGCACTTGGATCTGGGTCCTTTTGGGTTGAACCCAGATCCGCCTCCGTTAGGGATGAGCCTCCAGTTACTCCGAGCAAATCCTTTCGCCTTTCTGCCCTTCCCCTAACGTCCTCCCAAGATCCCAAGGGAAGAGCAGACTCAACCGGTGGCAGGGGTGGGTGGCCTTCTACCACCACCACATCCGGGTGACATGGCCCCGGCCACACCGCAGCCAAGCCCCCAGCTGACGGGCAGAGAGAGTAGTGGCCCGGGAGCCCCCACCGCCCCGTCCCCACCTGCCCATCCCTTTCATGCCCAGAACTGGAGCTGGTGATGCTGTTTGGGGGAGTCTGGCTCGGCTGGGGGCAGGACCCTGAAAATGCCACCCAGCCCCTGGGTTTCCATCTCCCCTGCTGTGGACGGAGGCACAGTGACCTCTCCCTGGGGACCCTGCCATCCAGGAGAAGTGGCATCTCATGCTGGTTTGCAGAAAGGAAGCAAGCAAGTTGGCGCAAAACGCCGGACCCCTCGTGTGCCAACAGATTCCAAAGAGAGAACTTGGTTTCATTTCTCATGTATTTTGTACAACCTGGGGGCCCGCGGAAGCTGCTCTGCTCTCCGCCACGTTCCGCCTTAGAAACCTGCTGTTTTAGAGCCCCAGCTGCCAAAACAGATACCCTCCGTGGGTTGGGCTACACGATGGGAGTTTATTGGTTCCTGGTTTGGGGGCTAGAAGTCCAAAACCGAGGTGTCAGCACGGGGGTGCTTTCTCCCCGAAGGCTGGCGCTCTGGGGCCGGCTGCGGGGTCCTTGGTCCTTGGCGTTCCCGTCCCGTGGTGGCATCTTCTCTTTCTCTTCGTGTCCTGCCGACGCCTGGTTTCTGGCGGCCCCCATGGTTCTCTCTCACCGACTCGCTGTCCCCGCAAAGGCCTGCGGTGGCGCGGGTCCAGCGCCCGCCTGCCTCGCGGCTGCGTCTCAGCTGAAGTAACGTCTAGAAGAGATCCTGACAGTGTCCGCGCCCACCGGAAAGGCCGCCAAGGCCAAGGGCACGCCCAACTGGCCGCCGCTCCGTCCACGTCTCCCACGCCCCTCCCCAAGCGGGCGGCTCGGCCAGTCCCTCATCCGCGGCACCGGGGGCCTCTGGGCAAGACGCTCGGCGCTGGGGACCCGCGCGTCGTGGGAGGCTGAGCAGGCCGGGCCTTGGGCCCCCGCTCTGGGTGGGCACCTCTGGCTCTTCGTTTCCTGGGGCTGCCCTGACCACTGACCGCAACCCGGGGGGCTCCAAATGTCGGAAACGCGTCATCCCGCCGTTCTGGGGCCGGAAGTCCACGGTGGCGGGGGTGGCGGGGTTGGGGCCTTCTGGAAGGATCGGCCCCTGCCTCTCTCCTGGCTGCTGCCGCTGGCTTCCGGCAGCCCGCGGCGTTCTTGGCTCGTGGCCGCAGGCCACGCTGTCGCTGTCTTCCTCCGTGTGGCCCTGGGTCTCCTCTTCACGTGAGGACACCCTCCTTGATTTTAGGGCCCACCTTTGAGGTCACCTTAACTTTTTTTCCCCTTATTTCTCCGCCCACCCCCCGTTGTCTGCCCTCTGTGTCCATCTGCTGTGTGTTCTTCTGTGTCTGTTGTATTCTCATTATGAGGCTCAGGGAACCCATCCTGGGACCTTGTAGAGTGGGAGAGGCGACCGTTCTCTTGCTCCACCTCAGCTCCCTAGCTTGCGGCGTGTCTTACCATCTCTTCTCTGTGTCTCCTTTTGTTGCGTCGTCTTGCTGTGTCAGCCCTCCATGTGGGTGGCACCACTCCTGGGCGGGCTGCCCTCCTGTGCGGGGCGACACTCCTTGCGCAGGGGCCACTCCTTGTGTGGGGGGCTCTCCTGTGCGGGCGACACTCTCTGCACTCAGCGGCACTCCACACGGGCCAGGAGGCCCTGGGTGTTGAACCCTGGACCGCCTGTGTGGTAGGCGGAAGCTCTCTCTGTTGAGCCACATCCGCTTTCCCATCTTAGCTTTTTAACCAAAGGACAACCTCAAAGACCCTATTTCCAATAAGGCCGCATTCCAAGGTCCAAGAGGGCATGAATTTGGGGGACACTGTTCAACCCAGTGTACCCTGTTTTGGCCTAGTAGAGGGGTCCTCCTGGATGCAGTAAAGGATGGCCTGGGGCCTTCAGGAATTCCCAGCGCTGGGCCCCGCTGAAGACCGATTGTCCAGCGTCTCGGGGTGGCTGGACCTCCATTTTCAGGAAGTACCCTGTGAGCCTGGGCAGCCAGTGTGCTGCCCACCTGCACTTGGGGGGCCTGCAAAGGACCCCTTGGCAGCCTTCTGGGGGCGGGGGGGCCGGTTTCGTCTCCAGCCCCTGCTGCAGACCCCGGGGGCCAGCCCAGCGCTGTCCTCGGCGTCTCGGCCCTGGGGCACAACCTCCGTGCCTCTCTGGACGAGCCCTGTGGGTGGTGCCTGGCGTCAGCGCCCTGCTGGGGATCCTGGGCGCAGCCTGGAGGGGAACTGCACCTGCCAGGATCCCGCGGCCGCCGGCCAGGGGAGGACAGCCGGGGCCCCGCGCCCCGGGGCCCTTGCACGGCCGACGCCAAGTGGGCGAGCCCCAGGCTGAGCGGGTGGGCTGGGCGCCCCCACCCAGGCCCCACCGTCCCACCCCCATCCTGTGTCAGCTCCAGCTGGAGCGGAAGGCGATTGGCAGCGCCGGCCTGGCAGCCGCGGGTCTCGTCCCCGCGCTGAGCACCTGTGCGTCCCTGAGGAGCCACCTCCTCGAGAGTCAGCTGGGGGCCATCCCGGCCTTCCGGAGGGTTCCCTGCTCTGCTGCTGTGACCCCTGCGAGTCGATTCACTGGGGCTGAGATTGGGTGGTGGTGGGTCTTGAACCACTGTTCATTCATTTGTCCGTCCGTCCATCCATCCATCCACCCATCACATATTTACTGAGCACATACTACGTGCAGGCCCTGGCTAGGCAGTGGCGTGCACTGAGCCTGGCTCTGCTCCCGAGGGCCTGTGTCTTGTGCGGGAGGCCCCTGGCGGTGGCAGGCATCCTCGGCCTCCCTTGGCTGGTGGCACACCTCACCCTCTGCCTCCCTGTTTCTCTGTGTCCGTCTGTGTTTCTTCCCCTTCTCACAAGGACACCAGGCATGAGGGATCAAAGGCTGTCCTTTGGTGTGACCCCATCCTAACCTGCCGGTATTCCACCTGTTAAGTCTCTGTCTCCAAAAAAGGTCACATCCAAGCTAGGGTGGTTAGGCCGGCAACATGTCTTTGTTGGGGGACACAATTCCACCTGTACAACTAGGATAGTTCACCTAAAGTTGTGCCTCCCAGGTCCCCCCATGCCTCCAGCCCTGCCCCCTGATTTTTCCTTCTTCAGCTAACATTCTACCTTCCCCATAAGCCTCTGGTTTGCTGTCCGCCTCTGCCTCTTGCCCAGAATGCCGGGGACGGGAGCTGGTGTGCCTCCTCCCCAGCTGTCACCCGGCAGCCAGCAGGGGCCTGGCACCGAGCAGGGGCTTGGTAAGTGTGTGCTGAGTGAGGGGAGGGGGTGGCCAGCCGGGCTGGAGGGGGGAGGCGTGGGGTGGGGGAGGCGGCTTGCTGAGGTAGGGGGGCCAGGGAAAGCCAAGGTCTACAGAAAAGAGCTCGTGTGTCAGGGGCTTTGCTGGCTTTGTAAATACAGTTTTACTGGGACACAGCCTTGCCCATCTCTTCACATCTTGTCGTGTGTGGAAATGGCCAAGGCTCTGGGCTGGGGCAGGCAGAGGAAAATGACTGGGGGGCCCGTGCTGTTCCCCACAGGGGGCCACGGGGGAGGGTGTGTCGGGGAGGCCCCCGCAACGCGGTCATCAGGAACACAGGGGCAAAGCGCAGGGACTGCCGGAGCCGGGCAGGCTGGGGACACGGCACGACGGGGCGGAGAGGGTGACCCTGGGGCGATGGCCTCCCTCTGCCCGGCCCAGCGGCCACGCTGTCCAGCCTGTGCCAAAGCCCCGAGGAAGACGCCGCGATCCGCCTCCACGCCCACCTGGCCCTGGTGAGGTGCCCCAGCACGGAGGCGCTGGGCCCGGTGCGACGCGCCCAGGCTGGCGAGCGGTCCGCCCAAGGTGAGCAGCCTTGGGGCGGGCTCGCGCGGCTGGCGCCCCCGGCGGGAGCGGGGGGCTCGGGACACCTGTTCCCACCATCCCTCGGCGGTCCCCTGCCCCCTCCCCTCTGCCCTGCATGTTCCCCTGCTTGGAAATTCTAGTCCCAGCTCTTGCACTGGACAACCTTCCCTCTGGGCCTCAGTTTCCTCCTCTGTAAAGTAGGTGGCAGTCCCTGACCCCTGAGGCCCCTTCTAGCTCTGGCTGGGCCATGCCACAGTGCCCAAAAGGGAGAGCCGAGTCAGAGGAGGGGTAGCATCCGTCAATCTCAGATCTGGCCTCTGGACAGAGTTCCCAAACCCCAAGGTGTCCACTGGGAAAACTAGTTCACTTTTTTTGTTGTTTTTCTGTAATGCACTGTGGGTTACGAGCCTGGAGCCTGATAGTCTGAGTTCAGACCCCATCTCAGCCACTTCCTACCTGCGAGCACTTGGACAAGTCACCACTGTGAGCCTCAGTTTCTACATCTGTGAAATGGGGATGACAATAGCACGTCCCTCCTAGAGCACGTGAAACTGCGTTGATACAACAAGACATTTACAACATTGTAAGAGCTGAATGTGTGACTCTTGCTTTTAACATTCCTATCACTACCTCTCTTATTCTTATTGTATTATACTTAGGAGGTCAGAATTTCAAAGCCCCAAGTCCTGTTTCCTGAAGGCAGTCGCTGTGCATCCCATCAAAACTTTAATGCATAGGCGAGCGGACACACGTATGTGCCTAACGCAACTCAGGGTCATGTTGTACATGCTGTTGTGTTTCCTGCTTTTCACCTTTCCCTCCTGGGGCCTGATGACACCCACCTGCAGCTGCATGATATCCCATGGGAGCTTGCACCAGCTCCCCACACACACACTGATGGCATTCAGGCTGTTACCAGTCTTTTGCCAATAGAAAGAATCACCAAAATGAACCTCCACCTTGGGGCCCTTGTGTTCCTCTAACTTTAGGGCAGTTTCCCTGGAGAGAAGTTGCTGAGGCCAAGGGTGTGCATGTTTCAAAGCCAGATGTGATGTTACTAAGTTACCTTCTGAAGAAATGGCACTGCTGGAAGATGCAACTCTCCATTGGCAGTTTCAGGCATGGGTTGAGGTGGGTGGTGGGTGGGGTTGGGGAGGGGCTGGTCTTGTCACAGAGTGTATCAAGACGGCTGCTAATTCTGCCCCCCACCATTGGGGATCAACCAAGGAGCTCAGCCTCAGCGAAAGCTCTGGAGCACCAGGGTCATGTTTTGCCCAGAGGGAACAAGTGGGCACCTTCTCCTACAATAGCCAATCTTGGTTCTGTTCCACAGTAGACCATTCCAGAGGCTCCCTGCTAGGCCAACCAAGAAGGCTGTAGATTCCCATTAGACTCTAATATCCCCTGATCGACTCATTTGACCCTCCAGGGACCCCAGAGGGTCTCCCATCATGGGTTGCTTGTTATCACATTCCCCACCTGAAAGATACTCAATCCTTTAAGTCCAGATTCTGCTCTTGATTGATCCTCATGAAGAGCCCTGTGAGCTGGGTTGTTAGTCCACTTTACAGATGAGGGAACTGAGGCTCAGAGAGGTAGAAGATCAGCCCCAGGTCACACAGATTGTAAGTGCTGGAGCTGGGATTTGGACTCAAGTCTAACTCTCAAGCCCAGGCTTTCCCCACAGAACCTCCCGTTCCCTTCTGGAAGACATGTCAGAATCTCATGTCCAGGCTGGATCTCCAAGTTCCACGGTGACAGGTTTGCCGGTGTCCTCAGTAGCTAGAAGCCCCTGCTGTGAGGAACAGCGGACCCGGGTCGGGGCTCGGAGGGTCTTTTCTCAGGCTGTCCCAGCTGCAGGCCCGTTCCTCGTTCTGCCCCCCTTCCCCGCCCTCCCGCCCCCCGTGACTGGACTCCAGTGGGCGTGTCTGTGTGGAATCACATCCGGCAGCTGCTGGAGACGGACCAGCCGCTGACACGGGCCCTCGGGACCTGGAGACATCCTCAGCCGGGGCTTGCGTCGGGAGACCTGGGAGCCCTCGACCTGTGCCGACCTCCCCTCCGCTCAGGCACGGCTGCCCTGGGCGGCTACATCCCGCGCCGCAGCCACGGAGGCTTGGAGACCAGGGCACTGATTCCCCAGGGCTTAGAGGTCAAGGGCGCCACTTCCCGAATTTCAGACGTGTCCACGCCACCACTTGCTTTCTTTTGCTCCTTCCCCTGAAGTCCCTGCAAACCTGCTGTTTTTGGAGAAGGAGGTCAACTGCCGTCGCGCATCGGCAATTTCATAGGATTCAACCTAATGCTCCCATCATTTCTCTGATTCGGCTCTCTTTTTAATTTATACTTATTTTAAGAGGAAGCTTTTAGTACTATCATTAATAGAAAACCAGTTTAACTCACTGGAAAGAGAAGATAGTCTTACAAGGAAGCACAATGACAATGAAATAGTGATTCTAAATTCTCATAGATTCTGTGGCCTGCTGAGGGCTCTGAGTTTGAGAACTGGTATTCCCTTTGTTAAAAAGGGAGATTAGCAAGTGGAGAGGGGCTCTGAGTATATCGGGACCAAACAGAGACTGCTTCTTTGTAATTAAATGGAAACGAAGTGGGAATCCCTTCTAGCTGAGACCCCTAAACCATCTGGCCACACTGAGAGGTCTGGGGGTGGAGGAGGTGTTGCTGTGACTTGTGGCCCTTCTGTCCCGGCGCTCCCTCTGTCCCATCCTGTCTGAGTGAACGTGCCCTGTCCTTCAGTCCTCTCTTGGGCTGTGGCCCCTCTGAGGGGTGGAGTGTTCGGATACTGATCCTCTCTTTCCTCCCAGCGTCTGGCCACCTGGGTGCCAACCTGGAGAGGATGCTGCTCTCCTCTCCGGCCTCCTTCCTTCCCCGTTCTGCCGTGGCCAACCTGACCATCCACGCCCTGGGCCGAGCCCTCAACCTCCTGGAGGTAGGAGGAGGTCCTTATTCAGTCTCCCTAGAACCTCTCCTGGACTTGGAGCCAGAAATTATCCTGTCCATCCATCTGTCCATCCATCCATCCAGTCAGCCTCCACATCCTGCCTCCATTGATTCACTCCACATCCTGCACCCCTGGCCCCTACATTCATCCATCCACACGCCCACCCATCCATCCACCCACCGGCCCATCCATGTACTTCCCCATCCATCCATTCACCCACCTTCATCCATCCATCTCTCCATCCATCCATCCACCCACCTTCATCCCTCCATCCACCCATCCACACTCACCTTCATTCATCCATCCATCCAGCCAGCCACCCACCCACCTTCATCCCTCCATCCATCTATCCATTCATCCACCCATCCACACCCACCTTCACCCATCCATCCATCCACCCACCCACCTTCATCCATCCATACATCTACACCCTTCATCCATCCACCCACACCCACCTTCATCCATCTATCCATCCACCCACCTTCATCTATCCATCTAGCCATTCATGGACCTTCCCACTCACCTCTCCATCTATCCTTCTACATATCTGTCCATCTACTCACCCAGCTACCCTCCCACCTTCTCACCTGCCCATCTATCCATTTATTCTCCCACTCATCTGTCCATCTGCCCTGCCATCCATCCACCCATCATCTGTTGCACATTCATTCCTCTTCTACCTAACACGGGCTGGGCTCTGGGGATAAGTTAGTGAACAAGAGAACATGGCCTCTGCCCTTGGGCACTCACAGGTAGGCAGACAAGAAATGAGTAAACATCCTGATAAGAGTGACAGCTTCTGTGGTGTGATCAGGGAGGTGGATTTAAGCTGAGAGTGGCCTTGTGAAGAGCCAGGGAATGAGGCTTCCAGGCAGGAAGGAGAGAAAGGGTTTGATGTTTCAGGAAATAGAACTAGCGTAGGGACTGCAGAGAAAACAGTGGGATAGGGGAGCAGAGAGAGGCAGGGGCAGGTTGCAGACGAGCTCTAAGCTGGGGCATGACGTGATGTGTGGGAGCGTTCTGGCTGTGGTCTGGAAATGGACGGTGGGGTCAGTGGTGGAAGAGGGCCTGTCCCTGAGGCCCTCCATCCAGCCACATTTAGAGCAATGGGTCCCTGAGGCCCTGCCAGCTCCTCCCCAGCCCCCTGGGCTTATCTAAGGGGGGTGCTCTGCGACCTGTGCCACCCCTTTCTAATCAGGGGAGCAGGGAACCTGCCATCCAAACTCTGCCATTGGGTGGATGGGCTCGGATCTACCAAGGGTTGACTCCTGATTTCTCTACAAATCCTGTTGTGGATGTCTGGTGACGGTTGGGTGGAAGAATGGATGGAAGGAATGAAAGATGGCTGGGAGGAAGGAAAGGTAGAGGAATACATGGAAGGAAGGAAAGTTGGAAAGAAGAAAGGAAAGATGGAAGAAAGGAAGGTAAGGAAGAAGGAAGGAGGGAAGGAAGGATAAGTGAAGGGATAGAGAAATGGATGGATGGATGAATGGATGGATGGGAATAATGAAAGGATGTGTGAACAAATGGGTAGATGGATGGGCATATGAAGGAAGGAGAGACAGAAGGAAGGATTCATTCATTCATCCATCAACTTTTTTTTTGTTCTCTCCTCCCCCCCCAACACCCCAGTTGGCTGCTCTCTGTGTCCATTTGCTGTGTGTTCTTCTGTGTCCACTTATGTTCTTGTCAGTGGCACCAGGAATCTGTGTCTCTTTTTGTTGTGTCAGCTCTCTGTGTGTGCGGTGCCACTCCTGGGCAGGCTGCACTTTTTTCGTGCCAGGCGGCTCTCCTTACGGGGTGCACTCCTTGCATGTGGGGCTCCCCTATGCAGGGGACACCTCCGCATGGCCCAGCACTCCTTGCGTGCATCAGCACTGTGTGTGGGCCAGCTCATCACACAGGTCAGGAGGCCCTGGGTTTGAACCCTGGGCCTCTGTGTGGTAGGCGGACGCTCTATCCGTTGAGCCAAATCCGCTTCCCCATCCATCAGCTTTTGAGAACCAGCCAGGCCAGGCCCTGAGATGCCTAGTGGGTGAGACGTGGTCCCTGCCCTCATGGAGCTCAGACTCTCGCAAGGGACACACACTAACGTGGTGCGTGAGTGTGACTGCAGAGGTCTGTGCCGCCCGAGGCCTGGGGGTGGAGGAGCTGGGAAGGGAGTGGAGCGGGAGCTTAGTGACGTCTTCCAGGAGGTCGTGACATTGAACCAGGCCTTGAAGAATCTGTAGGAGCCCTCCTTGCTGTGTGACATATGTCAAGCGTATGTAGAGTGCGATTGATTTCTCAAGTTTGTGTCCCCTCGCCTGGCCCAGGTGGACCCTGGGGAGCCCCGAGAGACCTGCTCAGGCCCCCAGCCCCAGGCCTGCAGCCCCCGCTCGCTGGTGTGTCAGAGCCACCCTCCCCTGAGCCCCTGCTGCCTTTCCCAGCTGGGGCTCTGGCTGGAAAATGCCGAGGAAATCATCCACAAGCTGTTAGGTGGGAAGCCATTCTGGGGACAGGAAGAGGAGAGAGGCCCAGCCAGAGGATCCCCCCAAACCAGGGCCCCCGCCACAGCCAGCCAGCCCCCAGTGTCCAGGAGAAAGATCCAGGAAGCTGAGGGAGCTGCAGCTGAAGGCAAGGGGGCAGCCCTGCCACCGCAGGCACCCACCCCCGGCGTTTTAGGCCCCCGGCAGGGTTTGAGACAGGTCGTGTGCACACCCCGCCTGCCTTCTCCGTTCCGCTTCTCGTGGGCTCCCCGGTATTTCATTTCTGTGGATTATGAACAGTGCCGAGGGCTGCGTGCTCGCCTTTCGGTGAACGTAGGCCCACGCTCCTGCCGGCCACGTCGGGGCGCGGGTTGCTGGTTACAGGGCTGCGCGTGCTTAGCCGGCGCTTCCCCTTCATGCTGTTACTTGAGCGTTTTCTCTTCTTCCTGGAAACTCCGCGTGCGCAGGCGTGTGAAGTCGTCCTGCAGGTGCACGCTCCTGGCATGTCCGTTCTCCCTACGGGCACTTTGGCATGTGGCAAAGGGGCAACTTTGGGTGGTGGGCACACGTTGCTCTCGGCTCCTTTTGCTACGTACGGCTGAGACGGGGGCGGGGCGCGGGCCTGCGGCGTTCCTGCAACGTTCACGCGTTCCCGTTTCCTAAGCGCCAAGTGGGAACCCAGCGCCTGGGAGCACCGAGGCGAGCAGGACGTGGTCGCTCCGTTAGAAGCCCCGTGGACAGGAGCTGGGCCCCGCGCGGAACCTGAATGAGGGCGGTGGGCTGGGCGTGAACATTTTCTCTTAGAATGCACATCCCCTTAGTCTGTTTTTTTTTTAAGGTTTATTTTTTATTTATTTTCTCCCCCCCCAGTTGTCTGCTCTCTGTGTCCATTTGCTGTGTGTTCTTCTGTGACCGCTTCTATCCTTATCAGTGGCATGGGAATCTGTGTTTCTTTTCGTTACATCATCTTGTTGTGTCAGCTCTCCTTGTGTGCGGTGCCATTCTTGGGCAGGCTGCACTTTCTTTTGCGCTGGGCGGCTCTCCTTACAGGGCCCTTAGTCTATTATGTTCTCATTTTAGGGAGGATCACATCCCAAGAAAGATTTTGTATGAGCACAGTGATGAAAGCCCACAGATCCTTGGCCTCCATGATGGGGAGACAGTAGGGAGTGGTGGGGACTGTGGCAGATGGGGAAGCATGTGCCTCAGCCCAAAGTGGCAGCCACTGCTCAGCTCTGGCCACTTGTGTGTATGGCGGGGGGGGAGGGGGGGTGCAGGGGAGGTGCAGACTCAGCCTTCCTCATTTAAGAGAAACCAGAGTCTGGATTTTACATAAAATTTTTAAATGCTGAAGATTAAGTCAGGTTTTAAAACAGATCTACATTGCTTGAAAAGCAGGGAAGGACCGAGATAATCACAGACCAGAGGAGACATGACAACTAAATGCAGTGTGGGCCCCTGGATGGGATACCAGGACAGGGAGGGGCCGCTAATATAAAACCCGTGAAATCCAAGCACAGTCTGATGTCGAGTTTGTCGTAACGTAGCAGTGTTGGCTTCTTAGTTTTCCCCACGCTTGGTGGTGATGTGAGTTGGTGGCCAAGAGGGAAAGTGGGGGAGGGGGACACAGGAGCGCACGGTATGTCTTTTGTAAGCCTAAAATTATTCTACAGTAAGTGTATTAACACACATGCCTGCACGCATGCTCACGCACACTCATATACACTCACAATGCACACACACACGCACACCGTGCACTGGGTATCGGGCAGTGCCGTGCAGGTGAAAGGCAACGGCAGCGGGTGGGATTCAGCCCACAGCTGTGAGTTTTGCCAGCCCCATTCCGGACCCCACAAGTCCTTGACCTCCTCTCCCTCCAGCTCCCCCCTTCCCCTCCCCAAAGCCCAGGCGCCCGGGCCCTGCTCGCCCGGCCCCGGCCCTGCTCACTGTCTGGGCTCCCTGGCAGGTGGCCCAGAAGCGCGGGCAGCGGCGGGCACTGCGGTGTGAGCTGAGCATGAAGCTATTTGGCCACAAGCTGAGCTTTGTGGACTGTGGGGCCACAGGGACCCCCAGGAAGCACCAGCTCTTGAACCTGGCTGAGCTCGCCGTCAAGCTCCCAAAGGTACGCCAGGCCCTGAGTTCAAATCTCGACACTGCACGTCCCTCCTCGGGCATATGGCTGAACTTCTCACGGCCTCGGTTTCTGCATCTGTACAATGGGGATACTTTAAAAAGCTCTGTCTACTGCCTGGGGTCTAGCATTAAATGAGATATTTCCGTAAAGTGCTTAGCGCGTGCCTGGCAGGCACTGGGTGCTCGGTGCCCTGGGGAGGGCCCACGCCCCTCCTTACCTAACGGACCCTGGACCTTGACCTCTGACCTTTACCCTTGCCCCCCTGCCTGGGTTCAGGTCCCAGCCCCGCCCCTCTCCAGCCACGTGGCTGCGGGTGGGGTCTCTCTCTGGTTTCGCCTGCACACTGGGGTGAGGACCCCGCCCCCTCCGAGGATGTGGCGAGGATGGCGCGAGGCTACGCCCCGTGCCCGGCCCGCGCTGGGGACCGCCGCGCGCCCAGGTGGACCTTCGGCCGCAGGGGCAGGAGGTGCGGGTGAGCCTGGCCGCGGAGGAGCTCGCCTTTCCCACGGTGGCCTCCCGGCCCGGCTGATCCTGAGCCCTCGGCCACCGTCAGCGTCCGTGCCCGGGGACCGCCGGCCTCCCGCAGCACTCGGGGGTCTCTGTGAACGGTTATGCCAAGCCCAGGTGGCTGGCTCCTCGGAGCCGGAGCGCGGGGGCAGGGGGCCACTCCCTTTGCAGGGGCCACTGAGCTGGGGGGTACCGGGGGGCATCACCTTGGCCCAGGGGGCCCTACTCGATGACCCCCTGTCCTACCAGCTGCTGTCGTCTGCACGCTTTGGGGCAGGAGGGCCTGGGCTATTTGCCCACTTTACAGATGGGAAAGCCGGGGCTCAGAGAGGTGCAGTCACGTGCCCACGGTCACACAGGAGAGCACCTAGCAGCTGGGACGTGGGGCTGAGCCCACACGCTGACCCTCTACCCCGCTCCGCCTCCAGTGGGGAGGGCAGGGGGGCGCAGAGGGTATTTCAGACCCCGGGGTGACCCCACTGGCCCCACCAGCACCCTGCGAGGACGACGCTTTCTTACTCCTGCTCAACTGCTGAGGAAACTGAGGGCTCCAGGAGGCTGCGCTGCTGCCCCGGGGCCGCGCGGCGGGCAGCGTCTGAGCCGGCGTTTGCTCACTGCCATGTCCCATTCTGGCACCGTCACAGCCCCGCTGGCCACTGTCCCCAGCTGGCACGTCCGCAGCTTCCGGGTTCAACGTGGGGCCAGGGCGGCCCCGTGATGGCATTTGCTCCAGGCCTTCTTTGTGTCCTGCTCTCTTGTGTCCCAGCCCCGGGGCCTCGGGCAGGTGGCTTCACCTCTCTGAGCCTCAGTTTCCCCATCTGTAAAGTGGGGCTGGAGGTGGCGTGGACTGGGTGGACGACGCGTGGCAGCAGCTTGGAACACATTCGCCCTCAGGCCAGGCTGGCTGCGGGCCGGGGGACGGTGGCACGGGGTGGTGGCAGGAGCTGCCTGGTTTGCCGTGGGGGGGGGCTTGGCCCTGGCTGCCCGGGTCTGGGAGTGCAGCTGGCGGCCCTCTCGTAAGCGCCCTGCTCGAGATATGGGCCCCGCCGGCGTCCCGGGGCAGGCCGGGGTGGGGTGGGTGACCAGTGACCGCGGCATGGACAGCGGGATCCAGGGGGGAGGGGCCGCGGCCTCGAGGGGCACCCCAACACGCCCGGGGGGCCGCCAAGCTGCTTGGCTTCGGGTGGGGAGGGGGCGGCGGGGGATGCGCAGGACGCGGGAGCGTGTGTGTGTGTGAGCGTGTGTGCACCTGCACGTGCGGGGCACCGTGAGCTTGCTGTGGCCTGTGCTGGGTGTGCACGAGCGTGTGACTGCGTGCCCGAGTGTGAGCACGTGTGGTCACGTGTGTGTGACTGTGTCTGAGTGTGTTTGTGATAGTGTGTGTGTGTGAGCCTGTGCGCATATGCGTGTCTGTGGGCAGGTGTGTGATCACGTGTGTTTTTGGACTTGTCCGTCTGTAAGCGTGTCTTTAAATGGGTATGCACCTGTGAGCGTGTGTGAGCGTGTGTGAGCGTGTGTGCCTGTAGACGTGGGTGCGTCTGAGCGTGGGTGCCTGTGGGTGTCTGTGGGTGGTGGTGTGCGTCTGGGTGGGTGTGCCTTGGTGCGCGCGCGCGCGTGGTCTGCCTGTGACCAGGTGGGGAACTACCACCACCCCCACCCCCCCCCACCCCCCACCCCCCACCCCCGCTCTTTCCTGGGCCCCCTCCCCGTCCTGCTTGTCCCGCCCAGGCCCCGGGCCCGGGGAGGTGACCCCTGGAGGGCGCCCGGCTCTGTCGCTATGTCCTCCGTGTCTCCTCCCGACCTGGGGCCCTGTCCTTCCTGCCGCCCCCCTCTGAGCCCTTCTCCCAACAGCAGCCAGAGGGACCCTTGAAAATGTCCACTGGGTCACACCCCCTCTAAATGCCCCCCCTCGCTCCTGGGACAGAATCCAGGCCCCTCCTCCAGGCCGACGAGTCCTGCACGGGGGTCCCTGCTCTGGGACATCCCCCCCACCACCGTCCTGGCCCCCGCACACCTCGTTCCTACCTCAGGGCCTTTGCACCTGCCGGGACCGCGTCTGCCAAGCCGGCTCCTTCTCTTCCTCTGGGTCACTGCTCAGAGATCCCGTCCGCAGAGAGCCCCTGTCACCCCAGCTCAAGGAGACCCTGCCCAATCTCCAAGACAGACCCCCTGCTGCCCCGCTTTGGGGTCTTTGTAGCACTTGCTCTTCGTGGTTCTTACACATTTGTAGACTCGTTCGGGGAGCGCCGCCCCCAGCGGGGCGGGGGTCCCAAAGGCCCGTCCTGTTCCCGGTAGGACGTGCCCCAGCAGCTCAAGTGACTAGTGCGTGATGAGTGGGAAAGACAGATGTTAACAACTGCTTTCACTAGCACCCTGAAAGTGAGCTAAAGGCCCCAGCAGAGCACGTAACAAAGGAACATGACCTAATTTGGGGTAATCAGGGCAGGCTTCCCTGAGGAGGTGACCCCTGAAATAAGATCTGAAGACTGATTCCGAGTTAAGGAGGCACAGAGCCCGGGCAATGGGATCCGCATGTGCAAAGGCCCTGGGGTAGACCCTGCCCCACCCAACAGCCAGGGAGGCCTTCGTGTTGACCGAAATGGCAATGCCTGGGCTGGGCCTGCCCAGCTCTCAGCTGTGTGTCGTCACTGGGGATGGCACGTCAGGCCGCAGCCCCTCCGAGACCCGCTCCTGTACCAGCAGGGAAGGCAGGCAACAGGGCCTCCGTGCCAGCGCCTGGGCGCCCGGGCGCTGCGGGGAAGGTGCTAGCGCCAAATGCCGGCGCGGCGCTCTTGTCTATAAAGCACTTATGCCCCAAACCTGGGGATTCTGCTTCTAGAATCTCCGCCCTGTGGAAATAAGCTGAAATCGCGCTCAAATGCTCTACACCCAGAGGTGCTGGTTACATTCTTATTTACAAGAGCAAATAGGAGGGAATAACTCAAATACGCAGCAGTAAGGAAAAGCTGGGGCTAAGAATGGGGTTTTCCATTTTTCAATGGTTGAAAAATAATCAAAAGAAGACTGTGTCAACGACATGTGAAGAGTTTGTGAAATTCGAATTTCAGTGTCCGTAAATCACAGCTAGGAAGTGGCAGAGCTGGGATTCGAACTCGGACGGCCTGGCTCTGGGGCCTGGATTCTACAAAGCCCTGCTTCCCGTCTTAAAGTCGGCTCCAGTCCACACCGGGGCGTTTTTGTCCCTGCCGCCCGGGGCATTTGGCCACGCGGAGGCAGTTTTGGTTGGCATGCACTGGCATCTCGTGGGTGGGGGCCAGGGTGCTGCCGGGCATCCTGCAGTGCCCAGGGCAGCCCCCCCAAGGAACGTTCCAGGCCACAAGGGCCGCGGGCGAGGAACCCCGGGCTACGTGGCGCCGTTGCACCTGCTCGATGTCTACACGATGCTGCTTCTCCGAGGAAAATGCGAAACCCCTTCTTTGCCCACGTGTGGGACCCCAGCCCTGGGCTTGGCAGCTGTGCGCCGAGTGGCCCGGCCGGAAGCTGGCCGGCCCTGCCCGCTCTGGGCGCCTGCGTCCGCGGCTGTGCTGCGGGATCTGCTGGAAGCTTCCTGCGCCCTCGGCCGCCGGGCAAGCCCCGTGGCCTGGAGCCCATCCTGCTTTCCACCCCCGCCAGGCTGGGAGAGCGTCTGACTCTTCCACCCAGAAGTGAGCCTTAGGGCTTGCCCGCGGGGACATGGGGTTCCTCGCTGGCTGTTGGGGGGGGGGGCAGGCTCTACCCCAGGGCCTTTGCACATGCGGATCCCATTGCCCGGGCTCTGTGCCTCGTTAACTCGGAGTCAGTCTTCAGATCTTACTTCAGGGGTCACCTCCTCAGGGAAGCCTGCCCGGATTACCCCCAAATTAGGTCATGTTCCTTTGTTACGTGCTCTGCTGGGGCCTTTAGCTCACTTTCAGGGTGCTAGTGAAAGCAGTTGTTAACATCTGTCTTTCCCACTCGTCACGCAAGCTCCTGGGAGCAACGGCAGCATCTGATTTGCTCAGCCCCCATGGCCCCAGTGCCTGGCACAGGGTTGGCACTCAGCGGCCTCCCAGCCAGTCTTCCAGCCCCCCCTCTCCCCCTCAGCATGCCTTCTCCACCAGCAGCCAGAGGGGCCCTTCTGAAATCCTCAGTGGATCCTGGCCCTCCTCCGCCCAGAACCTTCCAGCAGTTCCTGTCACTCTCGGAGCAAAACCCAGACGCCCTGGCCGACAGGCCCCCGTGAGCTACACCCGCAGCTTTTCTTCCCTGTCCTCCCACCAGGCCCACCACACGCCTTCTTCTTTAGGGCCAAGCACATTCCTGCCCCAGGACCTTGGCACTGGCTGCTTCCTCTGCATGCCAAACTCTTCCTCCCAGACCCCGTCCGACTCCCTCCCCTGAGGTGCCCCCTCCTCAGAGGGGGCCCTTCCCGACCACCCGCCTGGAGCAGGGTCCCCACTGCCCCGCCACCTGTGACTTGGTCAGCACAGCGCTCGCCGCCACCTGCCGCCTTCTCTGTTTTCGTGCCTGGTGGTGGCTTCCCTCCGTCCTTCGACGTAGGTTCCGGTGGGTTCCGCGAGGGTGGGCCCTCGGTGAGCCTGGCGCTCAGTCGACGTCCCCGTGCCTCGAACCGTGCCTCGCGCCCAGGAGTGACTGTTTCTTGGTGGTGAAGTTACGTTGCTGCAGGTTGTCAAAGGGTGCCTGTGTCCTACGCTGCCGACCCGAACAGAGGCTGTGGGTAAAAGTGAGTTATTAAGGGAAAGCTCTGCAGGCACAAGGAGGAGGGAGTGGGGCCACAGCCGGGAGCAGGGGGCGAGCGCCGGTGCCGTCGCAGCCCCAGCCTGATCGTGTGGCGGGCTCAGGAGCTCGAGCCACGTGTCCGTGCCTGCTTCCCCCAGAGGCGAATGGGCTGGGAGTTTGCACTGTGTGCGATGTCCCGGAGGTGCCGGGGCCGGTTAGCCCAGCGGGCACAACTGGGGATGGGCGCGCAGAGCTGGCCAGGGGACCCTCGCAGAGCTTCTCCCCTGGCCATTGCCGAACAAATCTATACCCTGCAGACACGGTCCTGGGCTGCTCTACTGGACCCTGATCTTCCCCAGGACATTTTTCTTTAGTTTCGCTTTAATTTTTAAAATTTTAAGGTGGTAACATACATATATAGGACATAAAATTTGCCATTTTAACCATTTGTAAGCATAGAATTGAGTGGCATTAATCACCTTCACAGGGTGTTACCATCACCACCGTCCACTAACAAAGCTTCATGACCCCAACAGAACCTCTGTCCCCACTGAACAGGAACTCCCCGTGCCCCATCCCCAGCCCCCGGTGACCTCTAATCTACTTCCTGTTCCTATGAATTTGCATATTCTAGGTACTTTGTACGCGGAGTCATAGTATGTCCTTGAGTGTCTGGCTTATTTCTCTCAGCACCGTGTTTTTGAGATTCGTCCACGTTGCTGCGTGTATCAGAACTTCATTCCTTTTCGTGGCTGCATAGTACTCCATTGCCGGGGGGGACCCCGTTTTGTTTCCAGGATACTGTTTTAGCCCCCCGGGCCTGATTGGCTGGGTGCTTCTCTTGCAAAGCCAGTGATGAGGATACTGAGCGCTGACGTTTTAAAAGTGTGGGGGGCAGGGGTCTGCTTCCTGAAAGAGGGGCGCCCGGCACCAGGAGGGGTGGTCGACCTTCAGGCCCCTGCTGTGCTCCCAGCAGGAGAGCTGGCTTCCCGCGGAGCCTCTGTCCCCTCTTCATGGGCACACCCACCTGGAGGGGCCGAGGGACGTCGGCTACAGCCTGCCCCAGAGGTCGTTCCGGCTCAAGCTTTTCCACCCCAAGAAGCAAGTCAAGCTGGACGGCAACGCCAACACGCCTCCCCGCGGCCCGGGCCCCTCGCCGGGCACCAGGCCTGGGGCGGGCACCCGCGGCCCGCTCACCAGGGCCTCCGCTCCGGGGCCCCCCGGGCTCAGCCCTAAATCTGACCCCGTTTGATGGGCGACACGCTGTGGTCCCAGAGGCCGGAAAACGGTCAGGAAGCACCCGGCCAGTGCAGGGCCCGGGGAACCGAGCCCAGGGAACCGAGCCCGGGCTCTAAACCCTCATTTCCGCACCCCAGGGAAGGCGAGGCTCTCGGGGGCCCCCAGGGCCACCTGGAACTGCTCCTGGACGACAGGGACGTCCTCTACGGCAGGGTTGGCCTCCGGTCTCAGGCGCGCCGTCCCACCCCGGGCCAGCGTCTCCGCATCGCCACTTCCTTCGGGGCCTCAGCCCTTTTCCCCCTTCCGCCTCCCAAGAAACAGCTCTTAGTTCTCGTCACCCAGAAAAGCATAAAGAAGAGACAGAGGCCCCCAAATCCCCCCACCCCAAATCCTACCGGTGTTAAAGGGCGGTAATGGTACTAGCCCAGCCACATGCTCCTAGAATTCCACGTGTAAGGTATAAGATGGCCAGGTAAAGCCTGCCCTGCCCCACATTTCCAGGAGAAGCGCCGGTGCACGCACCAAGCTATAAAGTTGCAAAACCGTTTTGTTCTTCAGTTGTCTGTTTATGTGAAAGGACCACACTGCACTCCTTTGTTTGCACTTTGCTTTTTGTTTGTTTATTCCAAAGTATTTCTTGGCAAGCTTTGTATGCCAGTGCGTGCTGGTTCAATTTCAATTTTATTTAGTTTTGAAAAGTAGATCCTGCATTGAAATGATTCAGAGTTCAAAAGCTATGACAGGGGACAGAGCCCGGGAACACTTCAAGAGGTTCTGGCCACTGCCCAGGTGTGGGCAGCGATGGTGACGGCCACCTCCCTGCTGACGGCACAGCGATGGGGACAGTAGTGGCAGTGGGAGGTCCAGCCGGTTAAGAACTGCCAAAGAACATATTTCAATAAAGTATCAGTTCAGAACCAGTAAAAAAAAAAAAAAAAAAAGAAATGAAAAATTAGTTCTTCCGTTGCACCAGCCACATTTCAAGTGCTCGGTCGCCGCACGGGGGCCGGTGGCTTCCCCGTTGGACAGTGGAGACTAGAGGCAATGTATTCCCATCACTGCGGAGCTCTCCCGCCTGCCCCGGCTCCCTCCCCACAGGCAAGGCTGTGGGTGAAAGTGAGGGTGTGTGTGTGTGTTTCCTTTCAGAGATCATCAAGGCACATCCTCTGCAAATACCGGTGGGCCTCATTTCCCCCACCTCTTGAAAAATACATTTTGGAGAGCTGTGTAATATTCCGTGGAATGGAATGTATTTTGCTCATTCCCTAGTGAAGGGCCCTTACGTTTTCCCCAGGATTTTGCTCTGACAAATCCGCTGCCGGGAACCCCTTCTGTCCGCTAGGGACCCCTGGATGGAACCCGCGGGCCATTGGAGACCCTGAAATTGTGCGCAGGATTCCGGTGACCGTCCATCCTTCCGCGCAGGGCTTAAAACTGTCATCGGCTTCTCAAAGTGGCTCCGAGACGCTCCCAAGGGGCAGACTCGGCGGCTTTGGACTCGCCTGTTGTCGAGCCAGCCCTTGGGCGTCGCTGCCTTGGCGGCTGCCTCAGTTTCCAGTGCCTTCTCCCGGGGGGCTGGGATTGGGATCTGAACGGGGGCTGCAGGAGCCCCTCCCCCGCTCGGCTCGCTCGCCCTCCGGGAGGGGAGAAAAGCCAGCTGCGAGGGGAGAGCCCGCCCGGGCCGAGACCCGCCAGCGTCGTTTTCGGGACTCTTGCCCGGTCCCTGCCAGATGGCGCTGCATTCCCAGGGAGCATGGCCTCCAGGGAAACACGAACAGCTGCGGCTCCCCGAGCCTGTTCTGGCTGCGCTGTGGGTGGCCCCGGCTCCAGGTTCCCCACTCAGTCCTCCCAGAAACCCGCGTGGAATGGGGAAACTGACAGCTGAGCTCATGAATACAAAGCGGCAGAGCTGGCCTCAACTGGACCCAAACTTCACAGGGTCTAAGAGTGGCGGGGGGTGTTACCCTCAGCGGCTCTCCCCAGGCCTGGGGGGGGTCCCTCAGCCCCAGGAGGCCCTGGACCCCTGCTGGGCCGGCTCAGCAGGGGGAGGAGAGTGCGGAATGGGCAGCCCAGAGAGGCAGAGCCGGGGCGGGGGGCGGGCAGGGGGTGGGGGGGGGAGGGCAGGGGGCACTGCAGGGCAGGGGCTTTGCTTTTGGGGGCATGGACAAGGTCTGGACCCGGACAGAGGTGATGGTCGCACAACATTGTGAACGGACTACACGTCACCGAATCGTATACTTTAGAAGGGTTAAAATAGTGAATTTTATGGTTTTTTTTTTAGGTTAACTGTTTTCGTTTCAAACGAAAATAGTCAGCACTATTGTATAGCAAAAATGAAAGTTTACCTCAAATATACCAGCCAATAATGAAATCTGAAGTTGTTCATCTCACTAAATTACAAGACAATTGAATAACAGCAACAAAGTGGCACATAAAATGAAGTATTTTTTAAAATGTACTATTTTTTTTTGTCCCGGCCCGCGGGACGGTAACGAGGGCTTGAAACCTGCCGAGAAAGAATGGTGGGACAAGAGACACGAAGAATGACAGCAAGACAGTGTTCTGATCAAGCTGCAAAATTTTATTGAGGGAACAAAGCATATATACTCTTGGGAAGGGGAGGAGCGGTGGGCGAGGAGGTGGAGGCTAGGGATTGGCTGTCGCTGTTGCTGGGGGAAGTGGCAGGGTTCAGGGATTGGTGGCTGCTGTTGCTGGGGTGGAAGGCAGACTTCAGGTTCGCGCCTTGTGCCTGCGCACTGCCTTATCAGCCCGGGCAGTGGCGGGAAACGGAGAACAAAGGAGCGGGGAGGAAGAAGAACAAGGAAGTGGGCTCCGCTCTGGCGGCCATGTCACTGGCATTGCTGAACTCAGTGTATACTCGTCTTGACTGCTCCCAACATTTTTTAAAGTGCTGGATTTGGGACTTACTCCCCGATAGCCTGGACGAGGGGTGGGGGAGGGACAGGGGCTCCTGAAGTGGGATCACTTCATAAGTCAGACACTTAGACGCCCAGGAGGTGTACACTTAGAGAGCCTTTATTCACGGCCGGGCGCCCTCCCCCCTAAGCAGATGAGGGGGCCCCGAGCTCAGGGGAACTGGGGTTTCCTAGGGGTCTATGCGGGGGGGGGGGGGTAGTGTTCACGCGCTTAGAAGGAATTTTCTTGGTGAATTTTTGCTTTCTAATGCTGAACAAGCAAACCAAGCAAGTCACAGGAATGACACGTCAGCAGTTAGCCGAGCACAGGGGGCTGGGGTGTTCACAACCGAGCAAGTTACAAACGCAGTCGGGTTACAAGAGTGGAACACTGGCAGCTAGCCGAGCTGTAGGGGGCTAGGGTGTTCCCCCGGGTGGGGTGGGGGGTGAGTGTGGATGTATGTCCGGCTCTCAGATTGCAGGACTAGGCCCAGTTTTCTGTATACTCTACTTTCTCTGCTCACTCCTCCGCCTTAGCCCGGCTTCTAGCTCGGATCACCCGTTCGGAAATAGAGTTCCCAGTGCTGGGGGGCCAGGCTGGAGGCGGCCCCCGCGCCGTCCCTCGTCTGGGCCCGCGGGTCAGACCGCCCCCCGGTGACGTGGGGTCTTCCCAGGGCCAGCGCGGCCGGCGGCGGGTAGGGGGCACAGCGGTTCAAGGCCCGGCTGGAGGCAAGGCTGGTGGCATCCTCGCGGGGACCCTCGCCGGGTGGCGGGCAGCCAGCCTTCCCCGCGTCGCTGCGCAACCTCCTGAGCCACCAGGCCCACCGTCGGGTGGGCGCGGGACCCTCTTCTCCTGCCTCCCCCCGCTCAGAGGCCGGGCTCCGGGGGGCTTTGTCACCCCGTCACCCCAAGCACCCCAATATTAACAGCCCGTTTAAGAAATGGCTCGGCATCCACCCGTAGCGACTACTCAAGCCCCCAGACCCTCCTCCTCCCCTCTGTGGCCCAGGCCTCCCCCGAGTGCCACACGGCCCCTTCCAGCCTCCTGTGATTCTGATCCACAGCAGGAAACGCCTTTCACCCTTTGGCCCCAAGTGCATGGGGCCTTTAAAGTCCTGAGCACACGGCCTGGCCCGGGCACCGGCTGACCCGACCAGATGCCCACCGTGGCCCGGGCGGCCTGGAGCCAGGCTGTGCCAGGCGTTTGCTCCAGGGGCTCGTCACGGGGCGTTGCAGGGGACGCTGGGTGAAGTGGGCGCGGGGTGGGGGCTTGTGGAGTGGCGGCTGTTGGCCCCCTGGCCTGGGGGTTTTTCAGGACTTCAGCCTCTGGCCCGTGCAGTCCAGCTGAACGTCCAAGTGCTCACGGAAACACATTCCAGAAGGAGATTGCCCCTGTCGTGCCCATGAGGCCGTGCCGCTCTCACCCTCTTCTGTTCCCTTTTCTTTAGTTCTGCTTCTGGTGGCGGACGTGGCCCAGTGGTTAGGGTGTCCGCCTACCACATGGGAGGTCCGCGGTTCAAACCCCGGGCCTCCTTGACCCGTGTAGAGCTGGCCCACGTGCAGTGCTGATGCGCACAAGGAGTGCTGGGCCATGCAGGGGTGTCCCCCGCGTAGGGGAGCCCCATGCGCAAGGAGTGCGCCCCGTAAGGAGAGCCGCCCAGCGCGAAAGGAAGTGCAGCCTGCCCAGGAATGGCGCCGCCCACACGGAGAACTGACACAACAAGATGACACAACAAAAAGAAAAAAACACAGATTCCCGTGCCACTGACAACAACAGAAGGACAAAGAAGACACAGCAAATAGACACAGAGAACAGACAACCGGGGTGGGGGGGAGAAGAGGAGAGAAATAAATAAATAAATAAATCTTAAAAAAAAAAAAAGTGCAGCCCACCCAGCAGTGGTGCCACACACGTGGAGAGCTGATGCAGCAAGATGACACAACAAAAAAGTGACTCAGTTTCCCAGTGCTGCGGAGGGTTCAAGCAGACAAGAAGAACACACGGAGTGGACACAGAACAGACAACGGGGCGGCGGGGGGGAGGGCAGGTGAGAAATATTAAATAAATCTTTTTAAAAAATGGTATAGCTGCTTTGGAAAAGTTTGACAGTTCTGCAAAATGTTAAACATAGAGTTACCATATATTTTAGAAATCCCACCCCTAGGTACCTAAGAGAACTAAAAACATATGTCCACACAAATACTTGTATACAATGTTAATAGCAGCATTTTTCACAGTAGCCCAAAAGAGGATCCAACCCAAATGTCCATCAACAGATGGATGGATGAACACAATGTAGCCTGGGGGGGATATTATTTAGCGATATGAAAGGAAAGAAGCTCTGACACGTGCCGCCTCGTGGATGAACCTTGGAAACATTATGCTAAGTGAAGGAAGCCAGCCACAAAGGACCACGTATTATATGACTCCATTTATTTGAATTGTCCTGAATGGGCAACTGCGTAGAGACAGAGGATAGGTTGGTGGTGCCGGGGGCCATGGGGAGGGGGGAGTGGGGAGCAACTGCTAATGAAGCCAGGATTTCTTTTGGGGGTGAAGAAATATTCTAAAATTAGATAGTGGTGATGGTGTTAGAACTCTGTGATGCAAGCAAAGAAGAACCCATAGCAAATGAACGCAGAGAGCAGACAATGTGTGTGTGGGGGGAAGGGAGGGCAATAGATTAAAAAATAAAAAAAAAAGAACTCTGTAAATATACTAAAAACCACTGTATTGTATACTTAGAATGGTGGTTTTTATGGTATATGTATTATATTTCAATAAAACCACTATTATTATTTTTAAAAAGAATAACCCACAATTACATCCACATTGTGACAGAAATATCAATCAAGGCAAGCACAGGCCATTGTGGGAAAGGACAGTGGGCTCAGTAAAAGTGAAGGAGAGGGAGTTGTTGTGGCTCAGGTGACTGAGCTCCCGCCTACCACATGGGAGGTCCCTGGTTCGGTTCCCAGTGCCTCCTAAAGAAGACAGCAAGCTGGTGTGATGGGCAGATGTGGCAAGCTGACACAACAAGATGATGCAACAAGAGACACAAGAGGGAAAACATAATGAGAGACCCACAAAGCAGGGAGCAGAGGTTCCCAGGGCCTCCTGAAGGAGATAAGCAAGACAGAGAGCTGACGCGACGTGCAGGCGAAGCAAGCTGACACAACAAGCTGCCACAAGAGACACAAGAAGACAAACATAATGAGAGATACAACAAAAGCAAGGAGTGGAGGTGGCCTAAGCAATTAGGCATCTCCCTCCCACATCAGAGATCCTGGGTTCAGTTCCTAGTGCCTCCTAGAGAAACGTGGAAGACAAACAGACGCAGCAAGTGCAAAGATTTAAGTAAATCTTAAAAAAAAAGAAAAGTGGAGGAGAGAACATTCAAGCCAGGGGGACAATATGCACAGAGCCAGGCAGCTGGAAACTGCGCAGAGCATGTGACAGGGGCTGCCCCCCCGTGTCCCAGCCTGGCCGGCTCATGACCTCCAGGAACGATGTGTAATCCAACGGACAGGTTTTCGGACTCGTTGCACAAAGGAGAGCACACGCCAGAGGAACCGTGGCCATCTCGCCAGCAAAGGAGCAGTCCTGGGACTTGGGGAAGTGTGGAGTTCGGTAACATTTCAATGAAGCAGAGTTTTGACAGCAGTGCAGGGCTTGTATGACTCAGCATCAGGTCTGGTCTGCAGAATGGACCCAGGGCCCTGTTTCCTTGGAAACTATGAATCTAAGGCAGATGCGAAATACTGTGTCCAGAAAACCTTTCTCTGAAGCCCAGCGCCTGGGCTGGAAATCAAGCCTGAGCCTCTGGGTCAAAGTGACTTAGCTCTTCCAGGCAAGAGTGGGATGTCACATTCTGACCAAAATCCTTCCCAACAGCTAAGTCGTTCTGGTGGTCAGTGATTTTATAGAACAGATTTCTCGATGAATAAATAGGCAGCACTCGCTCAAAGCAGGGAGCTGTGACACCGCTTTACACCCTGGGCATGTCCTGCGAAGGATCAGAGTTGCCTGCTAACTGTGACTGGCTTATCTGTTATTCCAGGCTGATGAGTGACTGGGCAGATTTTTACTTGCTCATCTCTATCGTCAGAGTATAAAGGCTGAGGTGTGCGGATCAGGACAGCCGGGGACCTCAGGCTGAACCCCTGGTTGTCGTGGGGAGCCAGCGGAGCATTCTAGATGGGGGGCGCAGCGTGACCCAGTTAGCATCTTGGGTGGGCGTTCTCCAGTTGGTGCTGCAGGTGCCCGAGAGGCAGGTGGTCACGGGATGCAGGTGCGTCTCTCGAGCCTCCGCCAGCCCCGCGTGGAGAGCAGCGGCCCCTGAAGGTGCAGCACAATGGGAGGCCGCCCGTGGAGGCCGGTCTGCCGGGGAAGGACGCGTCCCGGGCCGCCCTGTGGAAGTGGGAAGGTGAATGAGTGTCGGCCACCAGGCCTCCCTGGCTAACAGTTCTGATTTCTCCAGGCCCTTGCTCGGACTTTGCCCACCGCCTGGAACACCCTGCCCTCTTGCTTGGCCTGGCAGGCTCCTGCATATCTTCACTACATCCCGTGGTGCTAGAATTACATCCCGACATCTCGCCCTGGCTAACAAAGCTCCACGTGAGCAGGCCCTGCCTCCTCTGACCTCGTCTTAGCCCGCTGTCCCCATTGTCCATTGTCCTGCAGCCACACTGGTCTCTTCTCTCTTCCCCAGACATACCAACACACCACAGGGCCTTTGCACTCGCCATTCCTGCTCTCTGAAACATTCTTTCACTCACTTGAAAAAATGGATTTACCACAGTTTGCCCTTTAAATTAATACGTATACATAACTTTAAAAAGAAATTAGACTATGAGTTGGCAATTGTTGAAGCTGGGTGATTGTTACATGGGGCCTCCATATATTGTGCGGTCTACTCTCTTTTTTTTTAAAGATTTATTATTTATTTATTTATTTATTTTCTTTAAAAAAAAAAAAGATTTATTTATTTATTTAATTTCCCCCCCTCCCCTGGTTGTCTGTTCTTGGTGTCTATTTGTTGCATCTTGTTTCTTTGTCTGCTTTTGTTTCTTTGTCCACTTCTGTTGTCGTCAGTGGCACAGGAAGTGTGGGCGGCGCCATTCCTGGGCAGGCTGCACTTTCTTTTCACGCTGGGCGGCTTTCCTCATGGGCGCACTCCTTGCGCGTGGGGCTCCCCCACGCGGGGGACACCCTTGCGTGGCACGGCACTCCTTGCGCGCATCAGCACTGCGCATGGCCAGCTTCACACGGGTCAAGGAGGCCCGGGGTTTGAACCGCGGACCTCCCATATGGTAGACGGACGCCCTAACCACTGGGCCAAAGTCTGTTTCCCCATATTTATTTCTCTCCCTTTCCTCTCCCCCTCTGTTGTCTGCTCTCTCTGTCCATTCGCTGTGTGTTCTTCTGTGTCCACTTGCATTCTTGTCAGCGGCACTGGGAATCTGTGTTTCTTTTTGTTGCATCATCTTGCTGCGTCAGCTCTCCGTGTGGGCGGCGCCATTCCTGGGCAGGCTGCACTTTCTTTTGCGCTGGGCGGCTCTCCTTACGGGGCGTACTCCTTGCATGTGGGGCTCCCTATGCGGGGAACACCCCGGCATGGCAGGGCATTCCTTGCGTGCATCAGCACTGTGCGTGGGCCAGCTCCACACGGGTCAGGAGACCCTGGGTTTGAACCCTGGACCTCCCATGTGGTAGGTGGACGCTCTATCCATTGAGCCAAATCCGCTTCACTCTTCTAAGTACTTGAAATTTTTCCCTCAAAAGTGTTAATGTTCATAACAAAAACAGTAATGCTCGGCCCCAAGTCTTCCTACTCCAATTCTTGCTTAATAACGGAGTCACTATACGTTATTTTCACTATTTCTTTTGTCATTCAGTGTCCATCTTATAAAATAATCCTTCTTTTTTTGAGGTGCCAGGACTGGGGACTGAGCCCAGAACCTCATACATGGGAAGCTGGTGCTCAACCACTGAGCCACATTGGTTCTCTAAGGTGGTTTTACAGTTTTTTGGTTTTGTTTTGCTTTTTTTTTAATTATCTTTTTTAAAGTTAATAGATCACACAAAATGTTACATTTAAAAACCTAAGAGGTTACCATATATCCCATTCCCCACCCCCCACCCCCACCAATTTTTTATTGTATTTTTTGAAGATACATAGATCACAAAAAATGTTACATTCAAAAAATATAAGAGGACTGCTGCCCACGTGGACAGTGGTTTACATCGTAGCGCACAGTCTCCCCCAGTACATTCAGTGGGTTATGGCAGGACATAGAATGTCCAGCATCTGTCCCTGCAGTGTCATTTAGGACAACTCCAAGTCCCCCAAAGGCCCCACATCACATCTCCTCCTCCCTCCCCCTGCCCTCAGCTGCACGAGCCCGGCTCGCCTTGAGGCCGCACTCCGTGTCTATGGACCTTTGCTCTTCTGCCATTCTGTTCTTCTGTGGAGCAGTTTTCCCAGCTTCTGCCAAGGAGGGTAGCAGCAGACCAGGGGATGGGGCTGCTCTGACTCCCGCATCTCCCTGCTTTTAGCTTGGTAGCGCACCTACTGTCCTTGCCGTGTCTGGTGTCCTCGCATCCAAACCTCTCTACCTCAGTTTCCCCAGATGGTAAATCTCCCATCTCCACAGGAGTAGCTTGCCCTCCCTTTGAGCAACTACTTCTCCTCTTTCAGGTCTCGGCTAACTTGTTCCTTCCTCTTGGAGGTTTCGCCAACCTGTCCTGTCTTAACCAAATGCCCTTTATTATTGCTTCAAAGCATTCAACCTGTCGTACTTAGATATTGATTCATGTGTCTCCTCGTTCAAGATCTGTCCCCCTCCTCCACCACCTCCAGGCTACAAGTTCCACAAGAGCAGGACTGTGCCTGCTTGTGCTCTTCCAAATCCCAGATGCTTCGAGCAATGTTTGTTGACTGAATCCCTGAATTAATTGGACTATTCATCACACAACATGAGGGTCCTTCTGGACCTGGTTGAGTTCACCGTGGAAGGGTTGCCTGAGCGTCAGCTTCGCGAGGACGGTGACGGCACCTACTCTAACAAGTGTTCACTGGGTCCCAAAGCCCAGTGGTCGGTGTCTTATACCCATTTTACAGATGATCGATGTGCATGCCCAGAGAAGTGACACAGTATTTATTACTTCACGGGCCCTCCTCCAGCTTCTTTTTCCAACCTTTGCCTCCAGTTCTGTTTTCCTTTTTATTAAGAAAAAATTTCGAGCACTCAGGAAAGTTGAAAGGACTATACAGTGAACACCCACTCGCCCTCCTAATTCCACACTGATGTTTGCTCTGCTTGCCCTTTCACATCTCTCCACCTCGCCACGCAACTTATTTTTTTATGCAGTTCAATGTAAATTGTAAATATCAGTACGTTTCAACTCCTAAATATTTCAGCCTGCATATTTTTAACTAAAGTGAAATGCACAAATCTCGGGGTAGCATTTGATGAAATATTTTTAATATAAGTTGATTTTTTCTTGATTTTGAAAAATTATGGTAACCTACACATAAAATTCACCGTTTTTACCTTTGTCATTACCATCCAGAGGCCTTAATTACTTTCACAATATTCTATAACCATCTTCACCATCAATTTTGAGAACTTTTTCATCACCCCAAACAGAAACTCCATCCCCATTACGCAGTCACCCCCTTCTCCTCCCGCCCCTGGTTGCCTCTCATCTACTTTCTGTCTCTATGCATTTGCCTTTTCTAGATATTTTGTGCACATGCAATCACACGATCCTTGTCCTGGTGTGTCTGGCTTATTTCACTCGCATAAGGTGCTCAAGGTCCGTCCTTGCTGTAGCATGAGCCGTTTGGTGCGATTTGACAAGTGCCTGTACCTGCGTAAATGACACCCTTGTCAAGGCTCAGAGCAGCACCCTCCTCCACACACAGCCAGGACAAGGCTGCGCGGGCTCACCCCCTTCCCCAGCCCCTGAAAAGCTCAAATCCCGGGGGCTTCCCAGGGCCATGATGCACATCAAGCCTGGGTGTGAGCCTGTGCCCCTCAAGGCACAGAGACCCTGCTAGCCAGTGACAGTGGCCCAGCGAGCTCATATTCTCTCTGAGAGCTGAAGAGGGGGAAGGGGGAAGGGCGGTATCTCTGCTTGGGGTCGGGGAGATGGAGAGGAGTTTTTCCTCTCTCCTTAAAGCCCTGTAGGAAGCAATCAGTTCTGCCTAGGCCGGTCAGGAAAGGCCCTGCAGAGATGGCATTGGAGGAGTTTTGATGGATGAGTAGGAGTTCACCAAGTGGAAAAGGAGTGAAAGAGCATCCCACAAGGAGGTCATGGGCGTGCAAAGGCCTTGTTCTCCCCCTTCCCTGCCTTACAGCAGATTTCCACGGTGACAGCCTTGGGGCAGAGCTCTTCTGCAGCCACAATGAACTTGAGTCGGCCTGGAATGGCAGTGCAGAGTGAGATCTGCGCCGAGAACAGCCAGGACCGTAAGAGCCTTCACTGCTGTCGAGGGGGCCCCGGCGGGAGCCGACCTCACAGCAGCCCATAGGCATGGGGGCAGGTGAGGGTCCATGTGGCCTGGGCCGTGGGCTCTGTTGTCGAGGGACCCCGAATCCCTCACCTGGGTCCCCTCCCTCCCCGCTATGATGTGTAAGGGCCTCGTGCCCTAGCACCACCACTGACTTGGCATATGGCCTGGGGCCTCTCTGAGCTTCAGTTTCTTCATCTCTAGCCTGGTCAGCCAGACCCGGGAGCCAAGCTTGAGCTCCTTGAGGCGGGAAGTCCAAGTTCTTCATTTCCCACCGGGCGCCCGGGAGGCCTTGGTGGAGGGGCCTGCCGAGGGGGTCTGCCGGGGGGAGGAGGCTACAGCCGGTTCGGCAGCCCTTCCTGGGGCGGAGGGCAGCGCCCGGGCAGGGTGCGCAGCTTGGCTCCTTGTGCAGCCTCGGAAGATGCACGTGTCCTCGACGGCTCTGGGGACCGGCGCCCGGGGCCTGCAGCTGGAGGGCGAGCTGGAGGAACTGGAGCCCAACAGCAAGTTGTCCCAGAAGCGGGGGACCTTCTTCCTTAGGAGCATAAAGCCCCTTCCTCTGGGACCCTCGTGCTGGAGGCAGGCCCCACGCCCCTGCCGGGCTGGGTGGTGAGATATCACATGTGGCACTGCCCGAGCTTCTTCTTCTTGGCACAGAGGGTCACGGGAGGGGGGTGGTGGGGGGCAGGACACGCACTGCCAGGGAGACCCCGGAACCAGGAGAAGAGCCACCTCCCTTCCAAGCCCCAAGTCCCCACCCCCTTCCGTAGGATGCTTGAGCAGGACTGAGATCAGCCATTCGCCCCTGCCTAAAAGCTGCTCGGGGGAGCACTTCGCTTCCTACAGGGACAGCTGGTTAGAAAGGCTGTTCCTTGTGTGCAGGGAACAGCATGGGCCAGGAATCGGCAGACCTAGCCTGACCTCCAGCTGCGCATCAACTAACTGTGTGACCTTGCACCTTAGACAAGCCCCTTCCTGTCAAAATAAAAGTAGCCTTAACAAGTACCATCAGCTGCCATTTGCAGAGCTCTCACTAGTTTGTTTATTTCATTTGTATTTACGGAGCACCTACTGTGTGCTCTAGACACTTGAAAACAGCAGAGAACAGGACAGGGAGCTAGCTTGTCCGCATGTATGTTATCTCTAGTGACCCCAACCACCGTTTGAGGCAGGGATCATTACTTCACCCGCATTTTACAGATGGGGAGACTGAGGCACAGAGAAGCCAAGTTCCTTGTCCAGCATCGGTCACCTAACTGGTGGCCGAGCTGGGAGTCCCAGCCCCAGGCTGGGCATTTCCAGACCCCGTGTGCTGTCTTCCTGAGCTTCCGCTGCCCAGTGGGGACCGTGACCCAGCCATGCCTTCCTCCTGGGCTGGCCAGAGGTTGTATCGCGGTGGCGCATGGCTCTCGATCAGCACATCCCCAAGGCCCGGGAGGAAGTCTCAGCTCTGCAAGCCTGCGCACCGCCATCCCACCGGCCCCACCCGCCGCTCGCAGGGCTTCAGCCTGCCGTCCCCTCTCCATGCCAGGCACCCCTCGGATCTGCCCATCCCAAGGAGCCTCCTGCAGCTGACCTTCGCCGCGGAGGAGCCACCCCAGCTTTACTCCCTGGAGACAAGGGTCATCCCGAACGGCCGAGAGGAGACCCTGCAGACCACAGGCCTGGGCTACCACAGTGGGCTCCGGGCACAGCCGGGGCAGGGCCCAAGAGCAGGCGGGCGGGCCCCCCGGGCCCGCTGACTCACCCGTGCGTGTGTGTGCGCTGCTGTCCCTCCCAGGTCTGTGCAGGCCTGACCCACCCGTACCGCGCAAGGCCGTCCCCAGAGCGTGGAGGGATGTGCAGTGGCTTGGAACCAGCACTTGTCAGTGAGGACACTTCAGAGACCTTTCCACCCCAGCCACCCCCAGTTTAAGTCGCTGTCGTCTTGACAGCCACTCCCTTCTCTATTCTGCTCTGCCCACCCACCTTCCACCCACCTGAGAGCCAGAAGGAGCCTTTCCCAAAGCTAATAAATCAGGCTCTTTCCTTGCTTAAAGCCCTCAATTTCTCTCGGGATAGACGCACGTCCTGACCTCTGGCCTTGCCGACCCTCCCAGCGCGCCCCCCCGCAGGCTCCTCTCCCTTTTGCTGCCTCCTTTATTTCCTAGCTCGGTTCTTTCCTGCCTCAGGGCCTTTGCATCTTCTGCAGCTGTCACCCTCTCCTTCGCTTCATTGCCTCCTTCACTCCCGCGCGTCGCTCAGGGATCAGCTCAAGCACCATGTGTTCTTCCCGGACCCCCCAGCTCCGCCGGCTCAGAACACCCTACGCCTTCTGCTTCTAGCCCATCACAGTGCTCAGCTATAGTTCTATGTGATTCTTGACTAATCACCATCTGTAAGATTCACGAGAGGTTTGCGTCTGCTTTATGGGCTGTTGTAGCCACAGAGCCTGGTGCACAGTGGGTGCTTAATGATTAGGTGCTGCCTCAAGGCTCTTTAAGGTCCTTTGTAGACCATCACTTGGAGCAAACTTCTTCTGTAAAGGACCAGAGAGTAAATATTTTAGACTTTCATGGCCACGTGGTCTCTGTCTCAACTACACAGCCCTGCCGTTGTAGAGGAAAGCAGCCTACACAATAGGCTGTGAGTCCATGTGAATCCATAGGAATGGTTGTGGCCATGTTTCAATAAAACTTTATCTGTAAAACCATGCCATTTGGCCCACGAGCCAGTTTGCTGACTCTTGACTTAGAGTGTCTTGGTATCTGTCTTCCTACAGGTGAAACTCGTTTTTGTCTAAGTGTCCCTGGCAAATTACTTCATGTCTCCAGGCCTCAGTCTCCTTGTCTGTAAAATGGGGCCAGCCGCCCCCCTCTCTTTTGCAGTGGTTGTGAGGATCAAAATGAAATATTCATCTCTTGGGCGTTTAAGTCTTGATGCCGAGTAGGCCCTCATCACATCTGGCCCCTTTAGGAGGAAGAGAAGATCTGGGAGATAAGCCCATTCTCCAGCAAGCACTCATTGAGCACCTACTGTGTGCAAAGCCCTGAACCAGGAAGATGGTGATGATTTCGCCCTTGCAGCATAGACAAAGGCCTTTCAGAAAGAGCATGGCCCCAGCTGTGGAGCCGCGCCACCCACCCTTTCGGGGCCTCACGTTCCATCAGCTCATCGGGGCTGCAAGCGGCTCCCTGAGGCTTGGGAGATGAAGTCCTTGGAGCTCCGGAGGGGAAGCCGGGGCAGGGTGCCAGCCTGGAACAGCTGCAGAGATTGCTCCCAAGAGTGTTGGCTTTTTTCCAACCGGAGAGCACAGAACCGCTTCATGGGCCAAATCTACCCTGCAGATGTGCTTCGTTTGGCCTGCGCAACATTTCTGAATTTTTAAACATTTAAAAGTCAGAAGATTTTGAACAAAACCCAGATTTCTGCTTCTTACAAAAAAAAAAAAAAAAGAATCAGATCTGACCACAACAGGACCTAAAATCCCACCCGACACTAGGCTTGAACCAAGTAGATGGTCCCTTTAATTTAATTTAATTTGGCTGCCTGCTCTTTTTGTGTTTTTTTTTTTTTTTTAACCAGGTCTTTGTTTAATGACACACATTTTTCTCCTCTCTTGGATCTTTCTTTTTTCCTCCCTTCATCTTGGTTCTAAAAAAAGCCATGTATTCATTTAAAGATGCATACCGATGATGACCGCTGTGCCAAGGCATTTTAAACTTCTCCATCAATACAGATGGGAAAGGTGTGTTTGGCATGTGGCAGGAATGGAATGATTGTTGAATGACGAAATGATTAACTGTGTGTATTAGTTTCCTATTGCTGCTGTAACAAATTACCACAGACTTAGTAGTTTAAAACAACACAAATACACGATCTTACTATTCCGGAGGTAAGACGGATTTCACTGTGCTAACATCAAGGTGCTGGCAGGGCTGCATTCCCTCTGGATATTCCGTTCCTTTGTCTCTTCCAGCTTCTAGAGACCACCTGTGTTCCTTGGCACATGGCCCCTTCCTCCGTCTTCAGAGCTAGCAGAGTAGCATCTTCCAGGCTCTTTTTGACCCCCCTGCCTCCCTCTTATAAGGACCCTTGGGATTACATTGGACCAACCCGGATAATCTCCCCATTGCAAGATCCTCAGTTTAATCAAATCTGCAAAGTCCCACAGCAGATGACATATTTGCAGGGTCCAAGGTTTAGAACGCAGACATCTTTGGGGCACGGGGGGCTTATCCAGCCTCCCATCTTATGAATTAAATATTCTTCCACTCCAGCGCTGCTTAGACCTTGGGTTTCGGGCTATACTTAGTGATTCTGCATTCTTCTAAATATTTATTACACACATAGCGTGCGCCCGGCTCGCCCTGAGTGTTAGGAAACGGTGGTGAACACGACCGACTGATACCAGGGCACCCTTAAACAAGGGCTCCAGGTCGCCCCCTCAACCCACGCCGCCCCCCTCCCCGCGCCCTTTGGCATTACTGCCCCTGCTTGAACGGCCTCACACGCACCTGACCCCATTACTGCCCTGCAAGTGGGAGCGGCGTAGACGTGCCTTCACCCGCCACCTTGGATCCTCTCCCTCCCGACGGCTGGGCCCCCGGCGGCCTCTGCGAGCCCCTAACCGTCTCTCCCGTGCCTCCGGCTCTCGCACGCCCAGGTGGGAACCGGGAGGTGGAGGCCACCTTGAAAGTCCACCAGAGGGTCGTGCTGCACCTCAGCTGTCCATACCGCGACGGCTCTCAGCGCGGGGAAACCCAGCGTGGCCCGTCTGTGCACGCGGCCCGCTCCTCCCAGGGCCCGCGCCCAGGGCAGCACCCGCCACGCGGAGCCCGACTGCCGGCGGGAGTAAAGGGCGCTGCCTTTTCCTTCCAGCTGAGCCTTCCCCGGGCCCTGCGCCCGCAGGGGCACGGCGCCTTCAGGCAGAGGCCCCGGGGAGCGACCGGCTGCGGCGTGGACGCGGGAGCCGCCGTCAACCACAAGGCCACGTCGCAGTGTGGGGGCGAAGCGGCTCCCTTGCCGAGGGGGGGCTTTAAGGTTAGAGGGCAAGTGTCCCGTCTGGCATGGGGGGCTGGACGGCTCAGCCTTTGACTCGGGCAGTGCGCGCGGGTCCTCGGGACGGGCTGACTGTTGTATAAGGCCCGGAGTTTGCTTTGCCAGGGAGGTTTACCCCCGGCATGCTGAAGTCCAGGAGGCGCAGGGACGCAGGCTGTGCCCAGCGGGGGGGGGGGGAGAAGGCGGGGGACACGCGGGAGGCGTTGGCCGGCCAGGGCCACAGGCAGCACACGTCACTCCGGCCGCATGCCACGAGCCAGCACTCACCCCGTGACCCACGCTGGCCACCAGGGAATCTGGGAAGGACAGCCTTAGCCGTGGGTCCCGGAGGAAGAGGCAATGTGGGTTGGTGACTATTTAACAGCGGCTGTGGGTATGTCTGTCCATTTGCGCGCTCACGTAGTCATCGTTTAGGGGTTGTCTCTGCTGTGTACTGGGACTAGAGACCCATGCTCACCATGGAGTGGGCCGTTAGCATCGTATATATATCTCAAGGTCAAATCCCCCCTCCAGGGCTGCTGTGCGACCTTGGGTGAATTACTTAGCCTCTCTGAGCCTCAGGCTTTGCCATAGCACCAGCCCGGCGGGCAGCGGTGAGGACTAAGTAGGGTGATCATTGCAAAGCCAGAAGGGCGCTGCCTGGCCCACACCAGGGAGGAACTGGGGGGGCTCCAGCAGGCACCGCAGCAGGAGGGGGGAGGCTGAGAAGGGGGAGGGGTCGAGGCCGCTGCTCTTGGGCCTGGGCCTGGGCCAGCTCAGGGACGCCGCGTCCCGGGCGCCCCCTCGGCTCCCTCTGGCCCCCTCCCTGCAGGTCTCCCCGCAGCTGAGCGGCCCGACTCCCACGTGGCGTTTTCCTTCCATCTCCGACACCCCAGGGGCCCCCGTTTCCTCCAGGCCTCCAGGTGAGCGCGCCGGTCCCTCCGGGACGCCCCAGAAACGGGGGACGGAAGGACAGGCGGAGGGAAGGGCAGCCGTGCGCGTGGGCGGCCACGCGGCCCCCCGGAAGCAGGACCAGATGGCGGGGGGGGGGGGGGGGGGGGGCGGGGTCCAAGCGCGACGTCTGGCCTGGGGGTCGCGCCGGAAGGGCTTCGGCTCCCTGGGGGTGGCAGTGGGGGGTGGGGAGGGGTTCACCTTTCACCCTGGAAAACGGAGCGAAGCCACGTGCTCCTCCAAACCGCGCCCGGTGCTTGGGCGCGAGCAGCCGAGAGGCTCTTCTGCCCGGCGTGGGGTGGGCGCCTGGAGGGTTTTGCGCCTCGGGGGACAGAGGGTCCCGCCGTCCGGGGCGGGCTGAGACCTCGGGGTGGGGGCCGGGCCGGGCGAGCAGGCGGCGGCGCGGGGGGCGCGGCAGGGGAGGGGCGGGGACCCAGCGCGCAGCCGCGGCCGCAGGGTTCGGACCCTCGCGGGGGGCCCGAGAGCGACTTCAGGACCCCGGGCCTTCTCCGGTGCGCGTTTGGCCGAGGCGTCGCCGCCGCGGGGATGGGGCCGCGGCTCTAAACCCGGGGCACGTCGCGGCTGCCTTGGCCCTGGGCGCCTGCGGTGGCCCCCAAACTCCCCGCGCAGCCGAGAGCCGCTGGCAGCTCAGCTCCGAGGAGCCGCCGTCGCCGGGCAGCAGCCAGAGGCCGAGGTCGCCGGGGCCCGTGGCGCCCCCTCTGCTCCCCGCGCCTGCCGCGGTGCGCCCCTGCCAGCCCCGGCACCCGCGCGGCCGCGGCACCCGTTTGCCGACGAGGCCCTGAGGAGGTGGAGGGTGAGGCGGCTTGGCCGGGGGGTCCCAGGGCTCAGACGTGGAGGTCCCGGGGCTGGAGCCGGGGCGGGGTCGGCTGGGAGCTGGGAGGCCGGGGCGCCTGGGTCCCCACTGCAGGGCTGTTCTCGAAGGCTGCGGGGCCCTGTGTGGATCTTCTCTGCGGTCGAGTGGGGTGGGGTGGGGCAGGAGCTCTGCCTTCTCCGTTGTTCTCTTTCCCGTGAGACCATCCCACACCACTGCTTTTCCACCTTGTTTTCATGATCGTGCCCCAAGGAGCCTTTTCAAGTGTTTCCTAATCGCCTCCCCGTGACAATGTGATTCCACCGAGGTACTCCTATTTCTCTTTGTGTACGGCAGGTATGTCTATGCTTTATACGTAAAAAGAGAAATATTTCTATTGCCCACCCCCAAGAACGAATTTTTGTCCCCTCAGGGGTGATATCGCACCGTGGAGAAAGGGTGCCCTGTGGGACCCCGAAGGCCACAGAGGCCCGGGGGAGAGGGGCCCGCCAGCCCGGGCTCCCCACGCAGCGGCACGTGGGGTCACGGGGGAGTCCTAAGTGTCTACGATGGTGGTAAATACACGTATTTTAGCCGTTCACGTCTTAACCATTTTAATGCGTGCACTTCAGTGGCATTTACGGTAGTACATTCTCAATGTGCAGCATCACCTCCATCTAGTTCCAGAACTTTCCATCTCCCCGAAGGACGCCCCCTACCCATTAAGAGTCACCCCCCACCCCAAGCCCTGGCAACTGCAAATAAATGATTTCAAGGTTCAGAGGCTCGTCCAGCTGGGGCAAGCGTCAGCAAGTTGTTCCTTTTCAAGGTCGCCTGGTACTTCCTTGATGGACAGCCCCGTTTTGTGTCCCCATTCAGCCACTAACGGACGTTTGGGCACCTGGGGACGTTGTCACGCCCACCCAGAGGTGCCGGCTTGACCGGGCTGGGAGGCCCCTTGTGATCCTCATGCACGGCCTGGGTTGAGGGCCCCCAGGCTAGACCGAGTGCTGCCCGGTACCAGGGGAAATGGAGGCACAGGTCAGGAAAGGCCCAGGGCTCAGGCCCCCAGAGCCGGGGCGAGGGGCCGGCCTCCCCCCCGCAGCCCCCTCCTCCCCCCAGGAGCAGATGACCACACCTGGGTGGCTTTCAGACCACAGCGATTTACTCTCACGGCTCCGGAGCCAGAAGTCCAAAACCAGGATGTCGGCGGGCTGGTTCTTTCTGGGGGCTGTGAAGGAGAAGGGGTGCCGTGCCCCCCTCCTAGTGGTGGGTGCTGCCAGAATGCCTTGGCTTGGGGCGGCGTCACTCAATCTCTGCCTCCATCTGCACCTGACCATCTTCCAGCTGTCCCCCCTTGTAGGACTCGAGCCCCTCCTCATCAGCACAGTCTCATCTTCATCACAGCTGCTGAGACCCTATTTCCAAATAAGGCACCGTCACTGTCCCAGGGCTTAGGACTTCAGCATCTCTCTCTCTCTTTTTTTTTTTTAAGATTTATTTTATTTATTTATTCTTCCCCCTGCCTCGTTCTTTGTGCTCGCTGCCTGCTCTCTGTGTCTGTTCCCTGTGTGCTCTCTCTGTCGTTTGTCTTTTCAGGAGGCACTGGGAACCAAACCCAGGACTTCCCATGTGGGAGGGAGGTGCTCAATTGCTCAAGTCACCTCCACTCCCTGCATGTTGTGTTTCCTCGTTGTGTCACCTTAACCGTGCCAGCCCATTGCGTCAGCTCGCTGTCTTGCTCATCTTGTTTTGGAGGCACCAAAACCAAACCCAGAACCTCCCATGTGGTACGTGGGCACCCAGCTGCTCTAGCCACATCCGCTTCCAAGTAACTCTTTTTTGGCTTTTATTAGGGGAGTTATTTGGGGTAAAAGCTCGCAAGATCATGGAAAGTACAATGTGTGGCACCGTAACACGTGCTTTCTGCCCCCACTCAGCTGCTGCGAGGTGAAGCAGGGCCACGGGTCCCTCCCTGCCAGCGTCTTTGCCTCTGCAGCGTGGGCAGCCTGGCCTGGGGCTCGTCTCTTCCTGGGGCTCCACCCCGCCCCGGCATCTCTTTGGAGGGGACACAGTTCAGCCCACAGCAGCGCCCTGGTGCTTGGAGGGGGTGGGGAGGCATTTCTGAATGGCGCCCGCCCGCCCCACCCTGTGCTCCCACGGGCCCTTTGGCTCCACCCCAGAGCCCCCTCCCGCCACCCCTAGGTGCAGGTGGCTGCCAGGCGCCCCCGGAGCGCAGCCTCCACCGCACCACGTGTGTGCAGCATCCGGCAGGGAGCTGGTCCTGCTGAGGCCGACGCCAGCCAGGACACCGCAGGGGCAGCCGGGGCGCAGGGCGAGCGTCCTCCCGCGCCAGGCTGTCCACGGGGCACCCCGGGCTCTGGAGCTGCGGCTGTCGGGCAGGGTCACCCCGGCAAGGTAAGGGACCCGGGGGGCCCACGAGGGGGAACGCCGGGAGTTCCGTGGGCTGAGGGCTGGTTGTCCTGAGACGTCCACGTGGCCTGCGTGAGGTTTCCCAGCCTGGCTTTCCACGGACCGCACCTTCCGGTTCCCAGGAAGTGCTAGTTCCCTTTTCCTCTGCAGTCCCAGCTTTGTCCTCAGCCTTGGCATGAACTCAAGGACACACAGGCTTTGGATACGGTCCCAGATAGCCTGGTCTCCAGATTTATCATCTACAGCTGTCTGTTCATCCATCTGTCCTAGCGTCTGTTTTATCCCCAGTCTAAAAAGCATTTGAGGCAGATTGTAAAGTATGTATATTGCTCTAGGTCAGGAGTTGGCAACCTTTCAGGAAAGGGCTAGCAGGTAAATAGTTTTAGCTTTGTGGGACGTTCGTTCTTTGAAAGCAGCTATTAACAATATGTAAGCAAATGGGCATAGCTGTGTTCCAATAACACTTTATTTTTTTAATTTTTTAATTTTTAAAATTTCTCTTCCCCTCTCCCCCCACCCAGTTGTCTGCTCTCTGTGTCCATTCGCTGTGTGTTCTTCTGTGACCACTTCTATCTTTATCAGTGGCACCGGGAATCTGTGTTTCCTTTTGCTGTGTCATCTTGTTGTGTAGCTCTCCGTGTGTGCGGCACCATTCTTAGGCAGGCTGCACTTTCTTTCACACTGGGCGGCTCTCCTTACGGGGTGCACTCCTTGCGTGTGGGGCTCTCCTACACGGGGGACACCCCTCGTGGCAGGGCACTCCTTGCGCACATCAACACTGCGCATGGGCCAGCTCCACACGGGTCAAGGAGGCCCGGGGTTTGAACCGTGGACCTCCCACGTGGTAGGTGGACGCCCTAACCACTGGGCCATGTCCGCTTCCCCAGTAACACTTTATTTACAAAAACAGGTGGGAGGTTGGATTTGCCTGTGGGACATAGCCTGCCAACACTTGTTCCAGATTTAAAATAATACATAAAGGGTGCAGGGAAAAGAAACAGAAAAAATGGGAAGTTGCAGCAGTAAATAAAATGCATGCCATGAGGTCCTCTACGTCATGATTTCTGGAGGCGAGCATTAGATTTGACTCTGAGCTTCCTAGCAGCCAGTGCAAAGAAAGAAACCAACTAGGGGCCTTGTTTGTAGTGGCCATAAGTGAAACACTCATTCACACACCTGTGTCCATGTGCACCAGGAAAGGCGGATGCTCTTGTCCCGATGCTGATGAGCAAATGCAGTATCCTTCACGGTGTCATATAAAGAACACATCGCGTGAGAAGAACCCTCTCCCCCACCCTGGTTCTCCAAGAAGTTTAACAACGGGCTTCTCGGGGCTGTTTCCTCTCCATCTCTCACCCTAAGAGCACGCGTCAGTCGCTGATTATGAGCCAGGAACAAGTACTTTATATTCACAATTTCGTTTAATTATAAAACAGCTCTGGGGAGTGGATGTGGCTCAAGGGGTCGAGCGCCTGCTTCTCACGTGGGAGGTGCCGGGTTTGGTCCCCAGTGCCTCCTAAAAACAAAAACAAACGAATGAGAAAACCAACTGAGGGGAGCCGATGTGGCTCAGTGGTTGAGCGCCGGCTTCCCACATCGAACCTGAACGAGGTCCCAGGTTCAATCCCAGGCCCCAGTACCTCAAAAAAAAAAAAAAAAAAACTGTGTGTGGTAGGTACTAGTAACTGGTTACGTGATCTTGGGACTAACTGCATACTGCTCTGGAGCTCAGTCTCCTCCTCATCTGTGTAATGGGGCTTGTAACATTCTCAACCTCACAGGACTTTTGCGAGTAGACAGATAAGGCACAGACAGCGCAGGGCACAGTGTTTTCATTAGTTCTTGCTGCGTAACAAAGTACCCCAAAGCCCGATGGTTATTTTCACAGCCCTTTTATCTGCTCCTGAGTCTGCGAGTTGGGCACTTGGACAGGGCGCAGCTGGGCGTTCGGCTCTGGGTGGCATTGGGCTGGGCAGGTCCCTGGGTCTCCTGGCCAGCTTCAGCCTTCGGCAGGACCAGCTCTGGGCGCGCGTGTGCGTGGGCTGCGGCCTGGAAGGTCCGAGAAGGTTTCCCTCACGCTTCAGTGCTCCTCCACGTGGCTCTCCCCCTCTCCACGTGGCTAGCTTGGGCACACCTGCCGGTCAGCCAGATTTCTTACCCGGCAGCCTGGTTCCCAGGGAAAGCATTCAAGTGTGGAGGGGGAAACTGCACCTCTGTTAAGGCCCCACCTTAGAAGTCACCCAGCATCACTTCTGTTGCATTCTATTCATCAAAACACAGCTTACAAGGCCCGCCCTTGTAAAAGAGGGTCAGTAGATCCCACCTCTTACAGGGGGATTGGCAAAGCCCCATTGCAAAGGGTGTGCGGGAGGGGAGCGATTGGCAGGGCCATTTTGGAAACACACTCCATCACATGTGGGTGAAGTGTTAGTTCATGTCAATATCAACTCAGTTTCAGTGTTTCCACTTTATTGCCCACTTACAGAAGAAGACATTGAGGGTCAGAGAGGTTCTGTCCTTGTCCCAGGTCACTGATAGCAGCAGCCTTGGGCGTTGAACCCAGGCTTGCCTGACCACAAAGCTTTCTTCACCTCCTTTCTCTCCTGCTTGCTCACGGGCCGAGGACCCAGTAAACACAGTCCTTTGATGTCCCTGGCCTTTGGGGTTCGGGCACCACCTCCTGTGGCCTGGTCCACTTGGAAGGATGCACGCTGCCCTTTCTCGTCGCCTCATCTCCTTCCTTCCTAGGATTTGGCTGTTTTCCAAGGCCCTGCTGGCCCAAAACGCACTAGAACTTTCTCCTCCAGGCATCTGAGAAGCAGAGGGGGGCCAGGTCCTGACCCTACAAAGTCAAGCTCGGCACATGGCCGGCTGGACAGTGGTGCCCCGTCTCCTGACCGTCGCAGGCCTGCGGAAGCGGAAGGAGACACTCGGGGAGGGGGAGGGCCTGGGCAGCGCCATGGGGTCCGGGGCAGTGGAGGTTTGGGGCCACGCTTTATCGTTAACCACAGGTAGATTAACTTCTGTACGTGTTCAAGTCCACTGGTGCTCTATTCCTGCATCTTGCACACTGGTGATACCCCCTTGTCGGAAATTAATAGAGTTCTGACAAAGAGAATCTTCTGCTCACTGCACACAACTCTAAATGGATTTCTGTATTGCAGGACTTGTCAGAGCCTTTGACATGCCAATGAACATTATAACTCTCTAGGCAGGAGAATTGGGAGCTGAGAGTATTTCCCAGGCGTAATTTTTTCTAATACTTTTAATTTTTATTTTAACAGGGAAGTTACAAGAGCAGTACAAAGAATTTCCATTGGTCCTTTGCTCAGATTCACCAATTATTAGCATTTTGCCAGATATGCTTTATCATTCTCTCTTACCATACATATATATATATATATATATTTTTTTTTTAAGATTTATTTATTTATTCTGCCCCATCCCAGGTGTTTTGTGTTTGCTGTCTGCTCTCTGCATCCATTTACTGTGTGTTCTTGTGTCTGTCTTCTCTTTAGATGGCACTGGGAACCAATCCTGGGACCTTCCGGAATGGGAGAGAATCACTCATTCTCTTGCACCACCTTAGCTCCCTGGCCTGCTGCATCTCTTATTGTCTCCTCTGTGTCTCTTTTTGTTGCATGATCTTGCTGCGCCAGGTCTCCTCATGGGCCAGCATTCCATGTGGGCCAGCTCGCCCTCACCAGGAGGCCCTGGGAATCGAACCCTGGACCTCCTGTGTGGTAGACGGGAGCCCTGTCACTTGAGCCACATCTGCTTCCCCATGTGTCTTTTTTATTCCTGAACTGTTTCCCTGATAGTAAGCTGCAGACATGATGATCCTTTACTCCTAAATATTTTACTATTTCCTAGAAATAAAGGCATTCTCTTATATACCACACTACAATTATTGAAGTCGGCCTTAACATGTATACTATCTAATCTATAGACCTTCAGATCCCACCGATTTTCCCAATAGTGTCCTTTAGAGCAAAAGAAAACCCTAGGTCATGCATTACCTTTAGTTCTTTTTACTGTCTCTTCATTCTCCTTTATTCTGGGTGCTTCAATCTTTCCTTGTCATGATATTCTCATTTTTGAAGAGAGCAGGGGTAGGGGAAGAGATTTGGCTCAATCAGCTGAGCACTTGCTTCCCACACAGGAGGTCCAGGGTTTGGTTCTTGGTGCCTCCTGTAAAAACCAAAAACAAAACAAAGAAGCAAAATAAACGAAAAAACCAACTCAGGGAAGCCAGTGCAGCTCCGTGGTTGAGCGCTGGCTTCCCACATATAAGGTCCCAGGTTCAATTCCCAGCCCTGGTAGCTTAAAAAAAAAAAAAAAAGCGCAGGGAAGTCATCTGTAGCATATTCCTCACTTTGGGCTTGTCTGATGCTTCCTCGTGACTGCATCCAATGCAGCTTTGTTGGGAGAATTCCCCAGAAGGGATGTTGTGTCACATCAGGAAGCACATGATGTCAGTTTGTCCCCAAAGCGGGGACATTAGGATTGAACATCTGATTAAGTTGGTGTCTGCCAGATTGCTCTGCTGTAAAGATTCTGTTTTTCCTCTTGTGATTAATAGGAAATTTGTAGCAAGAAACTTTGAAATTATGTAAGTATTCTGTTTTCGCTTCATACTGTGACACCCTTGTTTTACATCCATGAGTGATTCTTGTCTGAATCTCCTGTCACTCTGATGGTAGTTGCAAAGAGTGATTTTCTTATTCTAATTGCAGCATTTCTGCTTCATAACTTACTTAAAACAGAAAGAGCTTCCCCTCCTCACTCCTTCTCTTCCTCTCCCTCCCACTCTTTCTTCCTTTTCTCTTTCTGTCCTTCCTTGCTTTACATCCATATGGCCTAACGGGTTCTTATTTTGTTCAGAAGGTTATCGTCTGTTACTGTCATCATTTATGCTCAAATTTCCCAGAGTTGGCCTCTGGGAGTTCCTTCAAGAGAACTCCTGTGTCCTTTCCCCCTATTTTGCCATGAAAAATTTCAACCACACAGAAGAGTTGAAAGAATTGAATAGTGAAAACTCACACGCCCACCACCCAGGTTTTATGGTTGTTAACGTTTTGCTCTACTTGCTTTATCACCTATCATCCATCCAGCCGTATTATTTTTCACACTCTTCAGAGTGAGTTGCCGACATCGAACGCTTTATTCCCTGAACGCTTTAGTGTATGCGTTGTATGCGTTCACAATATTTATTTTACTCTCCCTGCCACCCTCCCTTCTTTTTGGTGATATACGTTTATATACAATGAAACGTAAGTGTATTTTCACTGAACTTTGACAAATGCATTTTCCCATGCAGCCCTAACAGGACTTGTCCGTCAGCCCTAAGATTCCCTGCAGCTCCTTCCCAGTCCACCCTCACCCCGCAGATGGAGCACTCCTCTGACGTTTTCCACCACAGATTAGGTTTGCTTGTTCTGAAACTCCATGTAAATGGATCACACAGTATGTTCTCTTATTTTGAGTTTTTTTCCACTGGGCGTGATGGTTTTGAGATTTGTCATTCCAAATCTCAAAATAAGTAGTCCGTCCCTTTGTACTGCTGTGTGGTATTCCATTGCATAAGTATACTTTAGTTTGTTTATTCTTTTTCCTGTTGATGGATCCACGGGATGTGTCCCTTTTCGTGCTAATATGACTAAAGCTGCTACAAAAACTCTAATCTAAGCCCCTTTGGATGTCGGCTTTCATTTCTCTTTGGTAAGTACTTGGAAGTGGAATTGCTGAGTCATAGGGTCAGTGTACGTTCAGTTTTCTGAGGAACTGCCACCACCTATTCCAGAGAAGTATTTTGCATCCTTGTTACTTATGGAGCTCTGGCTGCTCGACATCATCGTCAACATTTGGGGGTGTCAGGGTTCTTTCAACATTAGCTGTTCCAGAGAGTAGATTGTGGTATCTCAGTATGGCTTTGATTAGCGTTTTCCCTGATAACTAACAATGTTGAGCATCTTTTCATTGCTTATTAGCTATTCATATGTCTTCCTTTGTGAAGTGTCAGATTAATTTTTTTTGCACGTTTATTAAATTGGATCGTTTGTCATTTTATTGAGTTGTAGGTGTTCTTTATATATTCTGGATACAAATCCTCTGTCAGAGATATCCTTAGTAAGTATTTTTCCCAGGTTTAGATTTGTTTGCTTATTTTTTAGTAGTTGTCTTTGATAAGCATTAGTTTTTTAATTCTGATGAACTTTAGATTATCCATATTTCTCTTTTATGGTTATTGATTTCTTTGTTCTAAAAAACTTTGCTTCTCCCTACATTGCAAAGGTATTTTCCTATTTTTTCTTCAAGAAGCTTTCTATTTAGCTTCTGTGTTTCGGTCTAAGAGCCATATTGAATTAATTTTTGTATTTTTTATGAGGCAGGCATCGTTAAGTTTTCCCCATATGGATATTCATCGTTCCATTTGTTGATAAAAATTTCATTTCCTTATTAGATTGTTTTGGCAACTAGATCAAAATAATCCGCTAACCATATGTGTGCAGGTCTGTTTCTGGGTTCTCTGTTCGGTCCCACTGATCTGTTTGTCAGTCTTTATGACAGACGGTCCCATGCTGTCCTGATGACTGCAACATGACAATAAATCTTGAAGTCAGGTATGTAAGCCCTCCAGCTTTGTTCTTTTGCAAGAGTGCTTTGGATATTCTAGGTCCTTGTAATTCTACCTCCATTTTAGAGTCAGTTTGTCAAACTCTAAAAAGCAAAAAATGAAAAACAAAAAACAACCTACTGGAATTACACTTGGGATTGTGTTGACTATATAATCAATTTGAGGAGAACTGACCTCTGAACAATAGTGAGTCTCCCAGTCCATGGAGATGCTGTATTTTCCCATATTCCCATTTATTTTTAAAATTTTTATATATGTATATGAATATATATATGTTATTGTTCTTTGACCTTTTTTTTTACTACTGTTTATTTTGGTCTTCTCTAATTTGCCTTTGCAATGTTTTATAGTTTTCAGTGCATGGGTTTTGCACATGTTAAATTAAATTTATCCCAAAGTATTTTATTTTTTATGTTTTATTGAAAATGGAGTTACTACATTTTTCTAATTATCATTGAAAGTATACATAAAATCAATTGATTTTTTAAAAAGATTTATTTTATTTATTTATTTCTCTCCCCTTCACCCCCATTGTCTGCTCTCTGTCCATTTGCTGTGTGTTCTTCTGTGTCCACTTGCATTACCAGGCGGCACTGGGAATCTGCGTCTCTTTTTGTTGCGTCATCTTGCTGCGTCACCTCTGCGTGTATGCGACACCACTCCTGGGTGGGCTGTGCTTTTTTCACGTGGGGCGGTTCTCCTTGTGGGGCACACTCCTTGCACATGGGACACCCCTATGCGGGGGCACCCCTGCATGGCATGGCACTCCTTGTGTGCAGCAGCACTGCGTGTGGGCCAGCTTACCACATGGGTCAGGGGGCCCTGGGGATCTAATCTTGGACCCTTCTTATGGTAGACGGACACTCTATCAGTTGAGCCATTTCCGCTTCCCATCAATTGAATTTTGTATTTTGATCTTATATCCTGCACCCTTAATAGTTATAGATTTCTTAGGATTTTTTATATAAATAATCATCCGTAAATAGAAAGTTTTTTCTTCATTTCTGATCATTATGCCTTTTAGTTCTTATGCCTTTTCTTTCTTATTACAAAGGCTAGGATGTGTTATATAATATTGAATAGAAGTGGTGGCAGCAAAAATTCTTGTCCTGTTCCTGATCTTAATATTTCAAGATTAAGTTTAATGTTTGCTATAAGTTTTGTGTAGATGGCCTTTATCAGACTGAGGAAATTCCCTTCTATTTCTAATTTTTCAAGAGTTTTTATTAAGAGTGGGTGTTGAATGTAGTTGAATGCTTTTCTGATCTATTGAATAACCATATGATTTCCCCTTTATTTTATTAATATGGTGCATTACATTGATTGGTCCTCAAATATTAAACCAGCCTTACTTTCCTGAGATAAATTCCATATTTTTCATCCCATGTTATCCTTTCTATATATTACTGAATTTGATTTCCTAATAGTTTGAGGAGTTACAGCTTAGTACATAAGGGATATTGTTCTGTAATTTTCTTTTCTTATAAAGAACTTGTCAGATTTTGGTGTTACGCTTATGCTCACCTCATAAAATGAGTTGAGAAATATTTCACCCTCTTCAATTTTCTGAAAGATTTTGTATAAGATTAGTGTTACTACTTCCTTAAATGCCTGATGGCTTCGACCAGTGGAGCCATCTGGAGCATTCTTTGTGGGAAATTGTTCTTTGTTTTTTAAGATTTATTTATTTATTTCTCTTCCCTTCCCTAGCCCCCCTCTGTTGTCTGCTCTCTGTGTCCATTCACTGTGTGTTCTTCAGTGTCTACTTGTATTCTTGTCAGCAGCACTGGGAATTTGTGTCTCTTTTTGTTGCGTCATCTTGCTGCGTCATCTCTCCGTGTGTGCGGCGCCATTCCTGGGCAGGCTGCACTTTTTTCATGCTGGGCGGCTCTCCTTATGGAGCGCACTCCTTGTGCATGGGGCTCCCCTACGCGGGGGACACCCCTGCGTGGCAGGGCACTCCTTGCGCGCATCAGCACTGCGCATGGCCAGCTCCACACGGATCAAGGAGGCCTGGGGTTTGAACCGCGGACCTCCCATATGGTAGACGGACGCCCTAACCACTGGGCCAAAGTCCGTTTCCCAAGAACCAACTTTTGGTTTTGTTCTTTCTCCAATTTTGTCTCTATTCTATTTCCTTGGTTTCAGCCTTATTTTAACATGTCCTTCTTATACTTAATTTGTCTTTACTTTGTTCTTTTTCTAGTTTATTAAGGTGGAACCTTAAGCCATTGATTTTTAACCTTCTTTCTTTTCTAATATAGGCATATTAAAGCTATATATTTTCCTCTAAATACTCCATTAGGTGCATCCCACAAATTTTGATGTCTTGTATTTTCATTATCATTTAGTTTGAGATATTTTCAGAGTTCCCTTATGATTTCTTCTTTGACCCATAGATTATTTAAAAGTATGTTGCCTAATTTCCAAATAATTGAGATTTTTCTAAATACCTTATTGATATTGAATTTAATACATTGTGTTCATAAGACCTACTGTAGGATCCCAGTCTTTTGAAATTTTTTGAAGCTTATTATATGAGTCAGTGTATAATCTACCTTGTGAATATACCTCATGCAAAAAATGAATTTGTATTCTGCTTTTGTTGCATGTAATAATCTATAAACATCAATTAGTTCAATGTGGTTAATTGTATTTTTCTGAGCTTCTATGTGCCCACTGATTTTTTAATCCAGTTTTGTATCATTTACTGAGAAAAGGATCTTAAAACCTCAACTATGGTTGTTAATTTGTCTACCTCTTCCTTTAATTGTGTCAATTTTTGCTTCTTGTATGATGACATGCTATTATCGAGTGCATAAATATTTATAATTTTTAGGCTTTCCTGGTGAATTGACCCTTTTGTCATTATGAAATATACCATTTATTTCTTAACTGTTTTAAAGTCTATTTATGTATTTCTGTCTTAAAGTCTATTTATTTATTTATTTCTCTGTCTTAAAGTCTTTTTTATCTGATATTAATAGATAGCCTCTCCTGCTTTCTTATTAGCATTTGTACTGCATATATTTTTCCAAACTTCTACTTTAAACATTTTTATTTCCTAGTATTTTAAACACATTCCTTGTAGACTAAATATAGTTAGATTTTGCTTTATCTAGTCTGACAATCTCTGCCTTTTAATTATAGCTTTTCATTCATTTATAGTTAATGTAATTACTGATATGGTTGGCTTTATGCCTATAATTTTGCTTTTTGTTTTCTGCGTTCTCCATTTTTTTGTTCGTCTGTTTTTTGTTCCTTGCCTTCTTTTGGATGAACTAAACTTTTTAGAACTCAGCTTTAATTTATCTATTACCCTTTTAACTTATATATCTTATATTCCTTTTAGTGATTGTCCTAAGAATTATAATTGCATCATTAATTTCACATTCTCTTTAGTTAATATTGCATCATTTCATGTAAACTGTAAAAGTCTATAGTTTCGTCCATCTTTCTCCTGTCCTTTCTGCTTTAGTTGTCAAATGTATTACATCTACATACATTATAAACCTCCCAACACAGTATTGAAATTTTTGCTTTAACCATATTTATTTTAAGGAAATTAAGAGAAAGTAGTCTTAAAAATTTTTTTATTGTGATAAAATATATATAACATAAAATTTGCTATATTAACCACTTTTCATGTGTATAATTCAGTGATATTAATTATATTCACAATGTTGTGGGACCATCACCACCATCCATTACCAATATTTTTCATCACCCCAAACAGAAAGTATATATCTGTTTTAGTCAGCCAAAGGAGTGCTGATGCACAGTACCAGAACTCTGTTGGCTTTCATAAAGGGTGTTTATTTGGGTTAGAAGCTCACAGTCACAAGGCCTTAAAGAGTCCAACTCAAGGTACATAAGAGGTACTTTCTCACCCAGAGTCTTTTGCCACGTGTTGAGCAAGATGGCAGGTGACATCTGGGAGTGTTCAGCCTTCCTCCTTCCTCCTAGGGCTCCATGGTCCCAGCTGCTTCTGAACTCAGCTGTAGGCTGGCGTGTATAAGGCTCTTCTCTCTTCCTGGAGCTTGTTTCTTTGTAGGCTCAGCTGCTCTGGTCTCTTCACAAGGTTAGCTGAAGACTATCAGGCTCATCTCTCTTCCCGGGGCCTTTGCCATGTCTAATGAGCTGTCATTCTTCTCTGTGTTCTTCTCTGTGTGTCTACTTCCATGTATGAGTTTGTTTAATCAGCCCACCAAGGGCAATGGGACTCGACGCTGAGTCACACTCTAATGACACAGTTGAGTCAAAGCCCTAATCTTAACATAATTTAATCAGACTTCTTAGATGAATCTAATACAATCAAAGGGTTAGCATGCCCAGAGGAACAGACCAGTTTACAAACATAATCTCTCTTTTTGGAATTCATAAGCAATCTTAAACTGCCACAGTACCCATTAAGCAATAACTCCCTCTTCCCCCCCTTCCTTGGTAACCTCTGCTTCACTTTCTGTCTTTATGGATTTGCCTAGTGTAGATATTTCATGTAAGTGGAATTATATAATAATTGTCCTTCTGTAACTGGCCTCTTTCATGTAGCATTGTGTTTTCAAAGTTCATCCATGTTATAGCATTTATTGGAATTAATTCCTTTTTAAGGCTGAATAATATTCTGTTGTATAATGGCTATACCACATTGTATTTATCCATTTATCTGTTTATGGGCATGTGTTGTCTCTGCATTTTGGCTAGTGTGAATAATGCTACCGTGAACCTTAGCATACAAGTATGCCTGTATGCAAAGATTGCAAGTCCCTGTTTTCAGTTCTTTTGGGAATATATCTAGGAACGGAATTACGTGATCATATGGTGATTCTGTTCAACCTTTTGAGGACACACCAAACTTTTCCACAGCAGCTGCACCATTTTATATTCTCATTAGCAATACACAAAGGTTCTAATTTCTCCACGTTCTTGCCAACACTTACTATTTTCCAATTTTTTAAATAATAGCTGCTCTTGTGGATGTGAAGTGTTATCTCAGTGTGGTGTTGATTTGCATTTCCCTAATGGCTAGTGATTTGAGTATCTTTTTATGTGCTTATTGGCCATTTACATACAGGCATACCTTGAAGATACTGCAGGTTCAGTTCCAGACCACACTAAAACAAATATCACAATAAAGCAAGTCGCATGAATTTTTGGCCTCCCAGTGAACATAAAAGTTATGTTTACACACTACTGTAGTCTCATAAGTGTGTAACAGCATTATGTCTGAAACAATAGACATACCTCAATTTAAAAATATTTTATGGCCAAAAAATGCTCACCATCACCTGAGCCTTCAGCGAGCTGTAATCCTTTTGCTGGCGGAGGGTCTTGCCTCGATGTTGATAGCTGCTGACTGATCAGGGTGGTAGTTGCTAAAGGTTGGGAAAGCTGTGAACATTTCTTTAAATAAGGCAAAATGGCGTTTGCCCCATCGATTGACTTTTCCTTTCAAGAAAGATTTCTCTGTAGCATGCAATGCTATTTGATAGTGTTTCACTCACAGTAGAACTTCTTTCAACATTGGAGTCAACCCTCTCCAACCCTGCTGCTGCTTTATCAGCCATGTCTATGTGCTACTCTAAAGTCTTTGTTGTCATTCCAACGAGGTTCACAGCCTCTTCAACAGAAGATTCCATCTCAAGAAACCGTAGTCTTCACTCCTCCACAAGGAGCGCCTCCTCCTCCATTCCAGCTTATCAGGAGATTGCAGCGATGCACTCACACCTTCAGAATCCCCTGCTAACGGGAGTTCTCGGGCCATTTCCACCACACCTGCAGCTCAGTTGCTCCCCTGAAGTCTTAAACTCCACAAAGTCATCCACGAGGGGTGGAGCCACCTTCCAAACTCCCGTTGCTGTGGATACGTTGACCTCCTCCCACAAATCACCATTGTCCCTAGTGGCATCTAGAACGGTGGGTGCTTTCCAGAAGGTTTTCAGCCTTTTTTGTCCAGATCCATCAGAGGAATCCATGGCCTGATAAGGACTCTTCCCTTCACTTGAACGCTTAGAGGCCATGGTAGGGTTAGCAACTGGCCTATTCCCAACGTTTTTGTATCTCAGGGAATAGGGAGGCCCGAGGAGAGGGAGAGAGATGGGCCCGGCTGGTCGGTGGAGCAGCCCGGCTGGTCGGTGGAGCAGTCGGAACGCCCAGCATTTATCAGTTAAGTTCCCCGTCTTCTAAGGGCACAGTTCGTGGCACCCCAAAACAATTGCAATAGATCCAAGATCGCATCACAGATCACCACAGCAGAGACAACAATAGTGAGAAAGTTTGAAATATTGTGAGCATTACCAAAACGGGGCCCGGAGACACGAAGTGAGCACATGCTGTTGGCAAAATGGCCCTGATAGGCTCGCTCGGTGGAGGGTGGACCCAGCTTTCCATTCGTAAAACACGCAGTATCCACCAAGCAACACCAACGCGAGGCACAATAAAATAAGGCCTGCCTGTATCTTGTCTATTCAAATCCTTTGCCCCTTTTTTGAAAAAAATTGGGATATTTGTCTTTTTTATCCCAACTTTTGTTGTTGAGTTGTAGGATAATTGATAATATATTTTGGATATTGAACTCTTATCAGATATGTGATTGGCAACTCTTTCCTCCCACTCTATAAATCGTCTTTTTTAGTTTCTTGTTAATGTCCTCTGCATGAGAATTTTTAATTTTGATGAAGTTCCGTTTTTCTGTTTTCCCCTTTGTAACTCATTGTTTGGGTGTCAGTCTTATCTCCTGCCAAAACCAAGGTCATGAAAATATTCCCCTGTGTTTTCTTCTAAGAGTTTTATGGTTGTAGCTGTTACCTTTAGGTCATCAATCCACGTTGAGTTAACAGTTGGATATGCCATGAGGTGGGGTCCCAGCTTCATTCTTTGCAGGTGGAATTCTGGTGGTCCCAGCACTGTCTGTTGACGAGAATATTTTCCCTGTTGAATGGCCTTGGTGCCTTTGTCGAAAATCAATCGACCATACGTGTGTGGGTCTATTTCTATTTCGGGACTCTGTCCTGTTTCAGTGACATTATTTCATGCTATCCTCACAATCTAATGTCGTTTTTCATGTGGTTACCTTGGTTTTCCCGATGAGAAAACGGGTTAGCCTCATGTAGGATGTGGTGTGAAGGCAGCAAGCCAAGAGCTTGTAAACGGGTGGTTGCGGTGCTCCGCGAGAAAGCTCTGGCTGCGCGGAAAGCGTTCTCTAAGGTAGAAGCACGGAACAAGGGTGCCTAGCCCAACCCGGGGGTGTGGGGGGCTTCCTGGAGGAGGTGGCAGCTGAGTCAAACCTTGAACAACAGGAGGGAGCTAGAAGGGCCCTCGGGCCCTGCTCAGGTACCAGGAGACCATACGTGGACTTGCCAAGCACAAGAGTTTCCCTATAGTGTGAGTTGAATATGGGCACAGGGATGGCCCCGTGTGGGATCTTCTCTGGATAGAAGAAGCAGTTTTTTCTACCCCTAGGATTCCAGGTTGGGTCCTTGCAGGGTCCTGGGTCTCAGTTTTGTCGTCTGTAAAATGGGGCCATTCCATCAAGGGGTCTCCGACTCTTTGCGGGGGGAGTCGGGTGCTGGCTTTAACGGGCAGCCCTCAGCGGGCGCGACACTTTGATAAAAAAGGCCAGAGCCTGTTTAAGCTGTGAGTGCACTTGCTGTGTCCTAGGGCCTCCTGGGAGGGAGCTGGTGGGACGCGGTCACTGTCACCTCCAGGGCGTCTCTGACGGGAGTTAGAACTGCATCACGGGTCCAGGAACTTCCTCCCCCAGGATTCTTTTCCCTCCTCTCCCGCTGATTCTGGGTGAGTCTGTGTGGCTTCTCTCCCATCCTGTGCAGGCACCATCAAGGTCACTGCCGTGCTGGGCTTCCTCCTGCGGGACGAGCATGAGAAGGCAGGGAACGGCACAGGTGTGTGCAGCGTCCTCACCCAGAACAGCAGCCGGGCCTTGCCGGGAGAGCCACCGCTGAGGGCGCGCTGCAGGCCCCGGGCGGGGCACCTCTGGGGACCAGGCCAGCGTACGCCGACCCGGCCAGCCTGGCTGGGGCCGGGGCCTGCACCTGGGGCCCTGGGCACAGCCAGCTCACGGCAGCCTGAGTCACAACGCCAGCGCCTTGAGTGCCGCAGGTAGATGTGCCCGGGGCCGAGGGGCTTCCTCCCCGAAACTCCAGGCCCTGGAGCCAAGGGCAGGAGGACGGGGGCCCCCAGAGCCCCGAATCCTTGCTCCCCGCTCCCAGCTTCTCCCAGCTCCTCCTGGGAGGTCTGCGCAGTGGTTGACATTTTCCATCTTTTCCCTGGGGCTGTTACTCAGCTGGAACACGGGACAGGGCCACCAGCCGTTTCGGTACTGGCCCCCTTCCAAGCCAGGTGGCAAACTGCCCCCGCCCCCACTCCTGCCGGGGCTCCCGCCCCCCGGGCCAGCTTCTGCACGGGGAAACCTGGCCAGCGCCCAGTTAGGAAAGAGCACAAACACCCTCTCAACGTGGACTGGCCCCGGGGGCCCAGAGGTGCAGAGGTGAGGGCGGAAGACGTGCGGTCCCAGAGCTGGCCCTGTCCTCGGGGAGCTCCCGACCCTAAGGGGACACTTGCCAGGCGTGGCGACTGTGGCTTTAGGCGGGGCCAGATGAAATTGTCATTCTTGCGGATCAAAAATGGCTGCGTTTGGGTAGTTTCATGTGGTTCAAGCTGGTGTATTTGGGGGTCGGGGACCCCTCCAGAGAGAAGGTGGGCGAGGGAGGACGCCCCTCTGGGCCCTGCTCCCGACACGGCTGGGAGAGGGGGCGGGACGTCCAGCGGCTCAGCCGCCCTTGCCCTTGGCGGCCCGCTCGTCCCCAGGCGTCCCCTCCCAGGCTGCGGTGCTCCCCTCCCACGTCACTTCCCACGGCTCGGTGCGCGCGGCCCTGGGGGGGGCGGGGGCCAGCTGCCCGGGGCCGGGGCGCCCAGCGTCTGGCTCCCCCGGCGGCCAGCTCCGCGCCAGCCCCGGGCGCAGGGCGTCCCCTTCTCCGCGGTCAGCGGCGGAGTCCCCCAGGTGTGGGGGGGAGGGGAGGGGCTGCGGAGGGCGGGGGGTGGGTGGTGGGGGGAGGGGCGCCCCGGAGCCTGGGGCCCCTGCCTCACCCCTGGGGTGGTGCTGCCCTAACGGGTCCGCGGGCCGAGGGTCCTGCCCACTGGGCTCCTTCGCTGCTCACCCACCTGCCGGCCCTCCTGCCTGCCCCCCACCGACACTCCCACCTGCCCAGCCCCTCCCATCCACCCTCCTCTTCTTCCTCCTTCTCCTCCACCCTTCCTCCTGCCTTCCCTTCCACTCTCTCCTCCTTCCCTCTACTGCGCATCCCCCTTCCTCCTGTCCTGCCCACCTGTCCTTCTGCCCATCTGTCCTCCTGCCCACCTGTCCTCCTCACCTATCTCCTGCCCACTTGTCCTCCTGTCGTCACCTGCCTCCTGCCCCCCTGTCCTCCTCACCTGTCCTCCTGCCCACCTGTCCTCCTCACCTACCTCCTGCCCACCTGTCCTCCTGCTCCCTGTCCTCACCTGCCTCCTGCCCCCCTGTCCTCCTTACCTGTCCTCCTGCCTATCTGTCCTGCTCACCTGTCCTCCTGGCCACCCATCCTCCTCACCTGTCCTCCTGCCTACCTGTCCTCCTCACCTGCCTCCTGCCCACCTGTCCTCCTGCCCACCTGTCCTCCTCACCTGCCTCCTGCCCACCTGTCCTCCTGCCCACCTGTCCTCCTCACCTGCCTCCTGCCCACCTGTCCTGCCCACCTGTCCTCCTCACCTGCCTCCTGCCCCCCTGTCCTCCTGCCCCCTGTCTTCCCATCCATCCTTCTGTCAATCCTCCCTCCCTGCCTCCACCGTAGGAAGTAGAATCAGGTAGAGTCATGTGGGGGTGCTCTCTGGCTCCACCGGGTCAAATCCCAGTGCCCACACTCCCTGCACCCTGTTCTTCTCTGGACACCTCCCCTAGAGAAGCACATCCAGAGCCTGACAAGGAGGCACGTACACAGACTTTTGTCACTGCCTTGTCATCAGGAATGAAAAGGGAACACACCTGTGTGCCCGCAGTGGGGGGCGGTGGTGGCTGCCCGCTCCCCTCCCCCCACCCCCGCCGAGGAATGTGGGAGGCCAGCCGGGCAGGTCTCGGGGCCCGGGGCAGGGCTGCTGGGCTTCATCCTGCTTCATCGTTTAGTGGTTGCGTGACCTGGATCTTTCCGTGCCTCAGTTTCCTCATCTGCAAAATGGGACTCTTAACGACGCCCCCTCCTGCAGTTACCTGGAGGATTGAATGAGTGACCCTCTTAGCACTTAGGCCCTGGCGCTCAGGGGCCCCGCGAGCGTGTGAGCGCGTGACCTTCCACCGTGCGACGACCGTGGCTCAGCAGGTCCCTGCGCAGGCCCCTCTCGGGGTTGATTTCCCCAGGGAGATTCCCCAGCGGGAGACAGATGGCTGGATCTCGGGCTGTGGCCCTCCGGGGTCAAGGTTGGGAGAGGAGGCCTCCCCGCTCCCGTCTCCCCGGCCACCTGCTCACCTGTCCCCACCTCACTTTTCCCCAGCTTACCTGTGGCGGAGATGCTGCGCCTGTCCGGCTCTCGGGGGTCTGCCAGGGGCTGCTGCCGGTGGCCTCTCGAGGTCCACGAGTCTTGTCCTCCCCCTGGGGAGGCGGCACAGCCTGACCTCGGGGACGGCCACAGCCCTGCAGTCTCACTGGGCTGACCCATGCAGCCCCCTGCTCCGTGTTCAGGAACGGGCGCCGGGCCCCCCACCTAAGGGGGCCCCCACCCACGGCCGACCCCGCCCAACCTGTCAGTGACGCATGGTCCCGTTAGATAGCGACCCAGAGCCCGGAGGTTTCAAGGCGTCCTCCCCCTCGAGGCCCCACGCCTGCCAGCTGGGCACCCGGGCTGGTGGCAGCACCTCTGGGCCTCACGAGCCAGGGGGACTGTGGGGCTCATGGCCAGGACCACCTGGTCAGGGCTGGGGCTGGCCCAGCTCGGGCGGCTCCCAGCTCCCCGGGGCCGGGGCAGGAAGTGGGCCCTGTCACTCTTGGGTGGCCCGCGGCAGGCAGGCCTGACCTTGGGGCACATCTGCGGGGTGGTCTGGACTCCCTGCACTCGGCGTGGGCCTGTGGCTCCCGCACCCTGCCTGGGCCGGGCGTGACCTGGATGCGGGGACACCCCTGGGGCCCCGTGCGGACCTTGTCAGTGCCACCCGCCGGGCAGCTGGTCACAGGCCTGGCCCGGCTGAACTGGGCCGAGCTGGCTGTGCGGGTGGGAGCAGCTGGTGAGTGTGGCCCTGAAGGCTGCCGGGGGCGGGGACAGAGGCGTTTCTCTCCTGAGTCGCTCTGTTCATTCCTGGCTGTGTGTGGGTTTCCCCTGGAGGGTGGGTCCCAGGAGCCACCCAGCCTGGGGACTGCGGAGACGTGAGCCTGGCGGTGCTGAGTGAGCACACGGCAGGGTGCCCGGCGTGGGGCACTGCAGGGGGTCGGGGGTCTGCGGTCCTGGGGGCCGGCACTGCGGGCCCACTCCTGGCCATGCGTGTGGAAGGACTGCTGCTCAGGGGCACTGTTTCTTCCAGTTTGGGCTCTGTGAGAGCATGAAACAAATGATGCTTTTTTATGTTTCCGGCTTGGGCAGTGGTGGTAGCTGTGCCCAGCACAGGGAGACACGGGGCAGGAAAATCAGGCCAAGACGTGCTTCCTGCCCAGCCCTGCCACTCACTGCCGTGTGACCTGGCAAGGCCCTGAACCTCTCTGAACCTCAGTCTCCTCATCTGTAAACTGCGGCTAACAGCACCTATCTCAAGGGTTGTGTCGAGCATGAAATGAGTCAACACGTATTGAGTGGCCATGCCAAGGTGGGGTCTTCTCTTTTTCCCTGCTTTCAGCCACCAGGGAATCACTACCTCCATTTTACTGAGGCTCAGAGAGGTGACGTCACCTTCCCAAAGTGACAGTGGCATGAATGGTGGGGGCGTGGGATGAACTAAGAGAGTATAGGATCAAGATAAGTCTTGGGAAGGTCATAACAGGCCCGACAGATGGGCTGGCTTCCCCCAAGTGTTAGAAGAAGTAGAATATAATTGACTAAGAAATGATCATATTTCTGTTATGGAGAAGTGAAATAGAAAGTAATGGACGACAAAGAAAACATACTGACGGGAAATGGAGAGGTATAGGATCAGAGACTGTGTGTGCTGTTGAAGTTAGGTGGCTCCATTTCAAATGAGTAGGCTATAGACTTGGGCTGTTAATGCAAAATCCCAAGATAATCACAAAGAAAATATTTAAAATACCTACAGAAATGGATATGAGAAAGGGATCAGTAAGTCTCGCGTTCATTCAAACTACTCCCTGATTAAGTACATGTGAAAGAAGGCTGCAATGAAGGAAAAGAGGGATAAAGATCTAAGACGTATTAGAAACAAAGGATTGAACGGCTAAAGTAAGTTCAGCCTTATCGGTAATTACACAGAATGTAAAATGGATTAAGCTCTCCAACCCAAAGACACAGATTGGCAGAATGGATGAAAAAGCATGATCCAACTATATGCTATTTATGAGAAACTCACCTTTGACCCGAAGACACAAATAGGTTGAAAGTAAATGGATGGGGGAAATGCTCCATCCAAGTAGCAAACAAAAGAGAGCTAGGGTAGCTATATTAATATCAGATAAGGGAAACGGACTTTGGCCCAGTGGTTAGGGCGCCCGTCTACCACATGGGAGGTCCGCGGTTCAAGCCCCGGGCCTCCTTGACCCGTGTGGAGCTGGCCCATGCGCAGTGCTGATGCGCGCAAGGAGTGCCCTGCCAAGCAGGGGTGTCCCCCGCGTAGGGGAGCCCCACGCACAAGGAGTGCACCCCGTAAGGAGAGCCGCCCAGCGCGAAGGAGGGAGCAGCCTGCCCAGGAATGGTGCCGCCCACACTTCCCGTGCCTCTGACGACAACAGAAGCAGACAAAAGAAAAACAAGACGCAGCAAATAGACACAGAAAACAGACAACCAGGGGAGGGGAGGGGAATTAAATAAATAAAAAATAATAAATCTTAAAAAAAAAAAAATCAGATAAAATAAACTTAAGTGAAAAACTGAGACAAAGAGGGTCACTACATGTTTTTTTAAAGGGTCAGTCTTTCAAGAAGATATGACAATCATGAGCGTATATGCACCTAATCACAATGTCTCAAAATACGTGAGGCACCTCTGCAGTAATTGTTGGAGACTTCAGTACAGTACGTCCATCAGTGGGTAAAACATCTGGAGGGAAGATGAACAAGGAAACGAGAACTTGCATAACACTAAATGAACTGGAGCTAACATGTATATGCAGAATATTGCACCCCAAAACAGCATTCTTCTCAAGTACACATGGGTCATTCTCCAGGAGAGATCACATGTTAGGTCGCAAAAGAAAGTCTCTGTAAATTTAAAACCACTGAAATTATACAAAGTATCTTCTCTAACCACAATGGAATGAAGCTAGAAATCAAAAACGGAAGAAGAACTGGAAAATCCACAAACATATGGAAGTTAAACAACACACTCAAACAATCAATGGGCCAAAGAAGAAATCACAAAGAAATCAGGAAATATCTTGAGATAAATGAAAATAAAAATATAGCCAAACACAATGGGATGCAGCGAAGGAAGTTCTCAGGGGAAACTTATAGCTCTAAACACTAACATTAAAAAACAAGAAAGCCTCAAATCAGAGACCTAATTTCACACCTGGAGGAAAATGAGAAAAATAGAGCAAACTAAACCAAACATGAGCAGAAGGAGGGAAATGACAAAGACTAGAGTGGAGATTAATGAAATAGAGAATAAAAAAACAATAGAATCAATGACACCAAAAGTTGATTCTTTAAAAAGATCAGTAAAATTAACCTGTAGCGAGACTGACAAAGAAAAAAGAAAAAATGCTAATAACTAAAATCGGAAATGAAAAGGGGTACATTATTACTGACCCCACAGAATGAAAAGGGATAGTAAGAGGATATGATAAACAACTGCCAATAAATTAGATAACCTATGTGAAATAGGCAAACTCCTAGAACCACACAAACTACCTACACTGACTCAAGAAGAAATAGAAGGGAAGCGACATGGCTCAACTGCTAGAGCATCCGCCTACCATATGGAGGGTCCAGGGTTCGATCCCCAGGGCCTCCTGGCCCGTGTGGTGAGCTGGCCCACACTCAGTGCTGCCACGCACAAGGGGTGCCATGCCACACAGGGGTGCCCCCACGTAGGGGTCCCTTACATGCAAGGAGCGTGCCCTGCAAAGGAGAGCCGCCCTGCGTGAAAAAAGCACAGCCTGCCCAGGAGTGGCACCACACACACGGAGAACTGACGCAGCAGATGACACAACAAAAAGAGACACAGATTCCCAATGCCGCTGACAAAAATGCAAGCAGTCACAGAAGAACACACAGCGAATGGACACAGAGAGCAGACAACAGGGGGGACGCAGAGAGGAATAAATAGAATAAATGTTTAAGAAGAAAAAAGAAGAAACAGATCAATAATAAAGAGACTGAATCAGTAACCAAAAATCTACCAACAAAGAATAGCCCAGGACCAGGCAGCCTCATTGCTGGATTTTACAAAATATTCAAAGAAGAATTGCCACCAATCTTTCTCAAATTCTTCTGGAAAAGTGATGGGGAGGGAACACTTTCCAGTTCATTTTATGAGTTGGAATTCACCTCAATGCCAAAGCTAGATAAAGATACCACAATAAAAGAAAATTATGAACCAATATCCCTTATGAATATAGATGCAAAAACCCTCAACAAAATATTAGCAAACCAAATCCAAGAGCATATTAAAAGAATTATATACCATGATCAAATGGAATTTATCCCAGGCATGCAAGGGTGGTTCAACATAAGTTGAATTACATCAGTTAAAGTAATATGCCACATTAGCAGAACCAAAGGAAAAAAACACATGGTCATTTCAATTGATGTGGAAAAGGATTTGACAAAATCCGGCACCCTTCTTGATAAAACACTCAGAAAAATAGGAATAGAAGGAAACTTTCTCAACATGATAAACGGCATTTATAAACAGCACAGCTGACGTCATACTCAGTGGTGAAATATTGAAAGCTTTTCTCCCTAAGATGAAAAACCAGACAAGGATACCTACTGTGCCCACTGTTATTCAACATGGTAATAGAAGTTCTAGGCAGGAAAAAGAAATAAAAGACACTGAAATTGGAAAGAAGTAAAACTTTCCCTATTTGCAGATAACATGATCCTATATAAAGAAAATCCTGGAAATACACAGCAAAGCTCCTAGAGCTAATAAATCAACAAATTGGTGGGGTTCTAGATCAACATGCAAAAGTCAGTTGTGTTTCTATACACTAGTAACAAGCAATCCAAGGAGGAACTCAAGAAAAAATTTCATTTACAGTAGCAATGAAGAGTCCAATATCTAGGAATAAATTTAACCAGGGATATAAGGAACTCAGATAATAACTAACAAGCATTGGAGAAGATGTGGGGAGATACATGCCTACCTCATACACTGTTGGTGGGCATGTGAAATGGTACGGCCACTGTGGAAAGTATTTTGGTATTTCCTCAAAGTTAAGTATAGAATTGCCATATGACCCAGCAATCCCATTCTAGGTATATACCCCGTATTAGTCGGCCAAAGGGGTGCTGATGCAAAATACCAGAAATGGGTAGGTTTCTATAAGGGTATCCATTTGGGGTAGGAGCTTACAGATATGAGGCCATAAAGCATAAGTTACTTCCTCCACCAAAGTCTATTTCCACGTGTTGGAGCAAGAAGGCTGCTGACGTCTGCGAGGGTTTAGGCTTCCTGGGTTCCTCTCTTCCCAGGTCTTGCTTCTTCCTGGGCTCAGGGTTCCTCTCTTCCAGGGCTGGCTTCTCTTTCCTCTGTGAGCTTACTTCCCGGGGCTCCAGCTTAAGGCTTCAGCATCAAACTCCAACATCAAAACCTCCAGCATCAAAACCCTCGGCTCTGTCCTTTGCCCTGCCTTTTATCCGTGAGTCAACACCCTACTGACGTGGCCCAGTCAAAGCCCTCATCATAATTTAATCATGCCCAGGTACACACCAATTTACAAACCTAATCCAATATCTATTTTTGGAATCCATACCTATATCAAACTGCTACACACCCCAAAGCAGGGACTCGAACAGAAATTTGCACACCGATGTTCACAGCGGCATTATTCATTATTGCCAAAAGGGGGAAGCACCCCAAGTGCCCGTCACCAGATGAATGGATGAACTTGTGCGGTTCACACATTACAATGGGATATTATTCGGCTGTAAAAAGGGTTGAGGTTCTGATGCATGTTCAACACGCGTGAACCGTGAAGACAGCACGTTCAGTGACGTGAGCCGGACACAAAAGGAAAGATACCGCAGTATCTCTCTTACATGGAATGAGTAGAATCTGCAAGTTCATCAAGTCAGAAACTAGAATACAGGTGACAGGGGCCATGTGTGGGAGGAGAATAGCGAGTTAATAATTGATAGCACTTCTGTTTGGGTGATGGAAAAATTTTGACAGTGGACGATGGTGACGGAGGCACAGCTTTGCCAATGTAATTAACATCTCTGAACTGTATAATTGAAAATGAGTAAGATGGCAAATTTTATAGTATACAAGTTACTAGAATTTAAAAATCAACAACAATAACCATGCAACTGTACAACACAAAGATTGAACCCTAAAACTACGGACTATAGTAAATATAATAATATTGTTTCATGAGTTGTAACAAAGGGATCATACTAATGCAGAATGTAAATATGGGGAAAACTGTGAGGGGGGCTATACGGGAACTCTGTCTTTTCTGCATGATTTTTCTGTAAATCTATACCTGCTCTAATTTTTTAAAAAATCCAGGCATGTTCTGGGCTCGGCAGTCCTCCATCCTCGGGTACAGCAGCACCCAGCCTGGAGACCTGTGGTCTGGTCAGTGTGGCAGCCACCCCAGAGCTACGTGGCACCCCCTGTGGTCATTTAGCCCCCGTGGAGCTAACAGCAAGCACTTCTGCCATTGTCGGTAGCGATGTCCCACTTCCAGGTCACCAGCTCCTGGGCTACTCTTTGTTGGTTTATTTCCCTCAGGATGATGTCTTCAGGGTTCCTGCATGTCCTAGCATGAATCGGAACTTTGCTCCTCTTCACGGCCGAGTAATATTCCACTGTGTGGACGTACCACGTTGTCTATCCACTCAGCTGTTGACGGGCATTCGGGGGGTTTCTATTTCCGACCTGTTTTGAATAGTGCTTGTTGCAGCTTGATGTGATTTATGAATTCCAAAAAGAGATTGTGTTTGTAAACTGGCCTGTGTCTCTGGGCGTGGTCCCCTTTGATTGTATTAGATCCAGCTGAGAGGGCTTTGACTAAATTATGTTAAGGTGAGGGCTTTGATTCGACCACGTCAGCAGGGCGTGGCTCAGGCTTGAGTCCCCGCCCCTGGGTGGGCTGACGGACACGGGCGCTCACTCAAGAGGACGCACGGAAGATACGCGCAAGAGGAGAGAACTCGGTCGTTTGGGTCCTGCCTTCAGACAGAAAGGAGAAGGAGCAAACAGCCGAAGCCCTGGGAAGAGAGCCGAGCCCCCCGGAAGAGAGACGAGCACCCCGGAAGAGAGCCAAGCACCCCGGAAGAGAGATGAGCACCCCGGAAGAGAGCCGAGCACCCCGGAAGAGAGATGAGCACCCCGGAAGAGAGCCGAGCCCTGTGCCGGCCTACAGCTGAGATGGGAGGAAGCTGCGCCCACGGAGCCAGAAGAGGGAGGGGAAGGAGGGTCCAGGAGACGCCGGCCAACGTCTTGCTTCAACGCAGGGCAGTTGACTTAGGTGAGAAATTCACCCTGAGTTGGACTCTTTCGGACCTCGAAACTGTAAGCTTTTACCCCAAATTAATACCCTTGATAAAAGCCAGCCGATTCCTGGTGCTTTGCATCAGCACGCCCCTGGGTGACTGACACAGTGCTAATTAGAGCACAAGTTTTTGTTTGAACCCACATGAGGTTTTTTTTGGAAAAACAAACGCCCTAATGGTCGGTCAAGCTTAAAGGTCTCCCGTTTGCACCCCCAGTCTGGCTGGGCTCCGGCTCAAGTCCCCGGGAAGAGCCCGGGGGTTCCGGGCGGTGAGTGCCAGCTCCCGCCTCAGCTTCTCCGGCTCAGCGCCGCGGGCCTGGGCCGAGCAGGTGGTCAGGAAGTGCCCCCCCGGGTGGCCGTGCCCTGCCGCCCCGACCCCGCGCGCTCACGCCAAGTGCCCCGGCCCAGCACGGTCCCGGCGGCGGTCAGGATGGACGGCGGGTGCCACCCGAGGCCCGGCCGGGGAGGGTCGGGCAGAGCGGCCTTCCCTGCTGCAGCCCGGGCCGCCGAAGCTCCGAGTCACGTCCGGTCCCCCGGTGCCCTCTGCCCCCCCCCGGAGCCGGCGCACGTCCAGGGGCCAGCAGGACGGGGCTTTCTGCAGGGCCCCGTGCCCTGGCTGTTCCCGCGCCTGGAGGGGGCTTCTGTCGTGTCCGGAAGCGCCACAGGACCTTTGAAAATGCAGGCTCCGGGCCTGGGGCTCGACTCTGCCTTCTGCCAAGTGCCTGCCCGGTGCCCGCGCCCGGAGCAGCAGGCCGCGCTTTCGTGCCCACACCTCGTTCCTGCCTCTGGGCTTGGCCGCTCGTCCCGCAGCGGCGGGACAGGTGGTGGAGAGTTTGCGGAAGGCGTTTCCGGCAGGGGCCAAGGGAAGGCGTTCTGGGGCTCCCAGGTTGGCAAACGTCTTCCCCGGAGGGCCAGGCAGGAAACACTTTGGGCTTTGTGGGCCACGCGGTCTGTCATGAGTATCCCCTCTGCCACGAAGCTCAAGAGCACCCGAAGGCAACGTGTTCACGAATGAATGCGGCTGTGTTCTAATAAAACTTTATTTAGAGGAGCGGGTGTTGAGCACGTGTTGAGCACCTGCTTCCCATGTACATGGTCCTGGGTTCGATCCCCAGGACCTCCTAAATAAAAACCAAAAAACACACGGAAAACCAACTTTCAGGAAACGGATGTGGTTCAAGGGGTTGGGTTCCCATCTGCCATATGGGAGGCCCTGGGTTCGATTTCCAGGGCCTCCTGGTGAAGGCCTGTGTGCTATGGACAGCTGACAGCCCATGGACACGCCCGGGTCTACGTGCCTGCGCCAGCCCCTGCGGCCCCCGCCGGGCCCCATGAGACCCTCGGGAGCCGGGACCACCCGCCCCGCGCCCGGCGCCTGGCACCGCCTCCCAGCCTGGGCGCGGTCCCGGCAGCTGGACCAGCCGACGCAGCCCTCGAGCGGGGCCGTCACCCCTCCCAGGGACCCATTTGCCCCCGCCCCCGGGTCCGGGGTTCTATTTGTGACTCCTGTCCCCCGCCTCTAGAAGGAACCCCAAGGAGATCTGCCCTGCCACGCCTCTCCTGGCTCGTGTGTGACCTGGGGATTCCCAGGCTCAACAGAGGGTCCCGGAGACCCAGGCCAGGGTTCCCTCTCTCCCTCTGCGTTGTCATTGTCTGCTGGCTCTCACTCCCCCGTTCCTCCATAGCAGGTTTTCTGGAGGGTGTGCCCAGCACATAGTAGGTGCTCAGTAAAATATTTGAGTGGATGAATGAAGGAATGAATAAATGAGTGCCTGGACCTGCCAGCTGCTCGCTTGGTTATCCCACCTACCCCCGAGTTTTGTTGGCTTTGTTTTTTGACATCTATTATGTCTGCAGTCCTACTATGTGCCACAGTCCCACTGAGTGTTCCCACCCGATCGTGATACTCCCCAAAAAGGCTGTGACTGCACCATCACTCGGGGGAGCATCTTCGTTTTGCCCCAATTTTTATAATGAATAATTTTAAATCTATTGAAAAGTGACTGGCGAAGACAGTGAACATTCACCTGTCGTTACTATTTTGCCACATTTTTTTTTTGGAGTCATATATTTGCATATTCATGTGCACATGTATTTCTTTTTCTCTGTCATTGAGGGTTGATACAGAAATGTCTCTAGAGACGCCGTACCTCTTTATTGCTAAATCCTTCAGCGAGGCTTTCCTAGAACATAACACTTATCACAGCTCTCTCTGTCCCTTCATCATTTTTTTTTTTTGGTTGGTGGTTTTTTGGATGTATTTCAAAGGAAGTTGCAGACACTGGTATACTTCCTCTTAGATGTTTCAGCATATATGTCATTAACCACCTTCAAATAGAAAATATTTCCTGCACTGACAATTTTTAAATGTCCAGGCAGAATGTCCTCAATTTGGAGTTTTCTGATGGTCCAACCTGAATCCAGTCATGGGGAAACATTTGGACAGGAATGCCACACAGCGGTGGTATGTCTGATGAGTGCTTTAAAAACTCCAGTTCTGGGCCCTGTTCCAGGGGCTCTGTTTTCATAGGTCTTAGGTGGACCCCAGAACTTATATATTTTAGCAAATATCCCCAAGAGATTTTTCTCTTCCACTGTCCACTGGTTAGGACATTAGATCATCCAATTCTCACAACGACCCAATAATAGAGTCGCTATCGTTATTCCATTTTTCAGATGGTAAAGCTGAGGCTCGGGGGGTGCAGGAACGAGCAGGAGGTCACCAGCCCCTTACGCAGTAGAAAGGGCTCTGGTCTCTTTGAGGCCAAAGTCGAGGCTTTGTTCTGTGCTCGGCTGCCCTCTGCTGGCTAAAATGGTAATGCAGCTAGAATCCTCGCCTGCTGGCCCCAGGCCAGTAGCTACCTTCAAGTCAATGTTACGGTGCCTGAGGGGCAGGGAGGCGTTATTCCACGAGCATAAACTGAGACTCCAGACCCTCATTTCACTAGAGTTCATCCAGTCCAGGGGCCTGTGGGTCTCTCAGGCCTGGGGATTTGGGAGACAGCGTCGGCAGCCTGGGGCCAGCATCTGCAGGAATGTCCTGTCTGAGACTTCTGGAGATTTCACGCTTGCTTTCCTTTTGGCCCAGCTGCGGTGCTCCGAGGGTGAAGCTGAGAGTGCGTTGGTCCTGGGGTGGCAGAGCATCGTTTCAGCGTCGGCGCCAGCCTGCTCGCTGCTCAGCCTCGCCAGCACCGTCAGGCTGGAACAGACTTTCCTGCAGGTACGCAGAACGGCTGGGCCAGGAAAGGCCAGGGAGCCCCGGGGGCAGCCCCCGAGAGGAGAGAAATTGCCCAGGCGTCTTGACCCCTGGGGGGACCCAAAATGGGCAGCGCCGTGAAGTGGGCAGAACTTGCCGGAAGGGGTTCTCATCCCCCCCATATCCTTCTTCCTTCCTTGTGCACTGTTCACTGAGCATCTACTAGGTCCCGGGGGGAGCCTGGGGTCGTGCGTAGAACAGGGGTGCTGAGTCCCTGCTCTCATCAAGTTACCGTCTAGGCAGGGGGTAGCACGTGTGAAGGTCCTGAGGCAGGAATGGGGTCTGCACGTTTGAAGAACGGCCAAGAAGCCACTGGGAGAAGGGGGCACTGGCTGGAGGTCGTGGGCCCGACTGCGCGTCTCACACCAGTCCTCAGGAAGGAATCTGGGTTTTATTCTACCTGAAACGGGAGGTCTGGGGAGGGCGGCATCCAAATTACAGTTTCCCATCCCTCTGGCTGCTGTGTGAGGAGCGGCCTCCAGGGGGCAGCAGAGAGACCAGCGAGGAGGCTCCCCCAAAGGGCAGGGCACAAAGTAACGGCGTCCGGGACCACGGCCAGTGGTGATGAGCTCTCGAGGCATTGAGGAGCGGACGCCCCCAGCAGCCCCCCGCAGTGCCCTCGAGCTGCTCTTCAAGTCTGCCGGCCCCCGGCAGGGCAGTGCCCCCTCTGAGCCTCTGCACGCTGTTCCTCTGCCTGAACGCCCTTCCTCACCGTGCCCACCAGCCTCCTCCTCCGTGTCTCTCTGCCCCTCGGGTATCTCGCGTGGCTGCCCTTGCCATTTTATCCTGTCCTTTCCTGTCCCTGTGACTGTCTCCGCCGCCAGCTTCAGGCAAAGAACCAGGCCTTGTTTTTCTTTGTACCCCAGCTCTCAGCACCGGACCAAGCACATAGTAACTGCTCACTGCACGTTTGAGAAATAATACCCAGCGGCTCCCAGCAGGGCACTTGCCCTGGGCCTGACCCACGTGTATTATCAACGAGATAGAAGATAATAATGTTATCATCATCTCCATTTTAAAGATGAGGAGACGGAGGCTCAGAGAGGTTAGGAATCCTGCCCAAGGCCACACAGCTTGAAAGTGGAGCTGGGAGAGAGGCTGTCTTCTGGACATGGGGTCGGCAGGTCCCTGGCTCCCACGCTGCCCGCCGCCCTGCTCCTTTACCTGATGGCCCATGCCCGGGTGGCATCCGGCTCTCTGGGTGCCTGTTGTCTGTATAAAGGCTCGGTGGCCTGTCAGCGGTCCCCAGAGGTTTCCTGGACAATTCTCTCCTTTCCCACCCCGAGCAGGGCGGAGGGGGCTGCTCCGACACCTCCCACTCCGTCTCGGCCTCCAGCTCGGCGCCCTTCCAGGGAGCTGGTCCCGGGCACCTGCTGGAGTGAGCCCGCGGGACCCACAGCCTGCAGCAGACAGTGCCGTGGGCCCGGGGAGAGCCGCGCCGTGCCCTCCCCGCGCCCTCCAGGGACCTGGGCCTGCAGGGTGAGTGTCTCTCAAGCAGTGAGCAAGTATTGAGCACCTACGTGTGCCAGACACTGGGTGTCTGTCCATGGGGAGGTAAGCCGGCCCCAGTCCCCGGCCTGCAGGAGACCAGCTGTGAGCGCGGACACCCACCCAAGCAAACCAGTGACCGGGAGCGGGAAGGGCCGGCAGAGCAGAGGGGTTTGATCTGGGGGGGCGCGGCTCCTTTAGATGGGGTGGTCCGGGAGGGCCTCCCTGAGGAGGTGATGCCGGAGCCGAGGCCCAGTAACGCCCTGCAGGAGGGCAATCCAGGCGCGGGACGAGCGCGGCAGGGGCCCTGCGGTGGGAGTGGGTGCGGCGCGTCGGACCCCGGCCCTGGACCCGCGTGGCCAGTAGGAGGGGAGGCGTGGGGGGGGAGGGGCGGGCACCCGGGTCACGCGGGGTCTCAGGGGGCTTTATCCCAGTGGCGAGTTCAAGGGCGAGGGTTTCAGAGCTGATCAAGAAGCAGAAGTGGGACGCGGACTTGGCCCAGTGGTTAGGGCGTCCGTCTACCTCATGGGAGGTCCGCGGTTCAAGCCCCAGGCCTCCTTGACCCGTGTGGAGCTGGCCCATGCGCAGTGCTGATGCGTGCAAGGAGTGCCGTGCCACGCAGGGGTGTCCCCCGCATAGGGGAGCCCCACGCTCAAGGAGTGCACCCGTAAGGAGAGCCGCCCAGTGCAAAAGAAAGTGCAGCCTGCCCAGGAATGGCGCTGCACACACGGAGAGCTGACACAACAAGATGATGCAACAAAAAGAGACACAGATTCCTGGTGCCGCTGGTAAGGATAGAAGCGGTCACAGAAGAACACACAGCCAGTGGACACACAACTGGGGGGGCCTCGATGGCCGCGGTGCTTGCGCTCCCTCCCGGGGCACCTCTGCCAGGTGTGCAAGGGACGGGGCGGCCCTCCCAGCAGGGGACCTTGCAAGGCTGCAGCTCAGAGGCCACCGGGAGGGAAGCTCCGGGGGCGGGGGGGGGGAGCTCTGTCACCAGGCAGGGTCCCCGAGTCGGCGTGGACTCGGCTCAGGGCCGAGGGCGGTGGGGCTCTCTCTGCTCTGTGGTCGCAGGTGCTGGGCCGTCCCCGGGGCGGCGCAAGGCGGGTCAGTTCCAAGGGGCTGAAGCTGCGGCTTTGAAAACAGCCCGAGCCTGGCACGGGGGAGCTTGGCCAAGAGGCACGGGGGGCTCCCTTGTGTGGTGGAGCGAGCGTGGCAGGCCTGGCCCGGGGCGGCCCGGGTGGGGGGTGAGTGCCGTCCCACGCCCCCCAGGTGGCCCCCGCCTGGGCAGGGCCTGCAGCCTCAGCCAGGAAACAGGCCATAAATGATCTGCAGCAGCCAGCTTACCAGCCTCTGTCGCGGGAGCCCCGAGCACGGAGCAGAGCCCGACGTGCTGAGCACGGGGCGGGGGGAGACGCAGAGCAGACCCCGGCCCGGGGCACGGCCTGCCGGGTGGTCCGTGTGGGCCTTGTGCTGCGGGGGACGAGGCAAGGCGGCACGTGGGGGGCAGTGCCCGTGTGTGCCCATGTGGGCACGTGCATGCAGGGCCCGCAGCTTCCCCTGCGTGAGGCCAGCTCCCCTGAGCAGAGGTGAGCACAGCCCACACGGGCTTCCAGGCGCTGGGGCCGGCGGCTCAGGAGGGACAAGCAGGCAAAGGGCTGCAGCTCCGTGTGCGGGGCAGGGACAGGCGCGGCCTGCGTCCTCGGGACTGGGTGGCTGGGCGAGGCCCCGAGACCCAGCTAATGCCAGCGGCTCTGGGCACTGTCCGCCTACCCCTTCCAGAGGGCTGCCGTGGGGCCGGGGACAGAGTGCCGGGGTCTGGGAAGCAGGATAAACGGGTGCTCTCACGGGACAGGGTCAGGGGATGCAGGAGGCCTCACCCTGGGGAAGGAGGGAAGAAAATCTGGAGTCAGGAGCCTGTCGGCCAAGATGGAATGACCACACACAGCAGTGGACTCCGACACAAGGGGGTGTGGGGTTGCCCAGGGGTTGTGGGTAGCCAGGTGGCAAGAGGCACCTGAGTGTGATACAGGTTGTTGTGTGTAGAGGACTGTATCAGTCAGCTATTGCTGCGTAACAAACCAGCCCAAAACTCAGTGGCTTAAAGCAGTAAGCGCACTAGCCTGTGAATCTGTGGTCAGCTCTTTGGCCTTGGCTGAGCTCTCTAACTTGGCCGGCTGCTGGCTGATCTAGGATGGCCTTGGCTGAAGCAGCCAGGCCCTCCTCTACATGGCTGTCATCGTCCCCCTTGCCAGCCTGGCTTTGTTCCCACGGTGGCTTGGCAGGGGTCCAAGAAAGCAAGTGGGGGCTGAGCCTCTTAACCCAGGCCCGGACCTGGCGAGCTGTCGGGCCCACGTGTTCCCGTGGCACGGCCCGACACCAGCCTGGGTTCTGGGGCGGGGGAGCCAGAGCCCACCTCTCAGTGGGAGGAGCCGCAGTGTCACCGCCAAGGGCGGGAGGGGTGGAGATTTGGGGCTGCCGCAGGGACAGGTAAGGAAGTGTGGCCAGTGCGGGGCCACGGAGAGAGCACACAGCTCCTGACTGGGTGCAAAGTCCCTGAGCAGGTGGCCCCCGACGAGTGTCCAGCACGGCCTGGAGGGCGCCTGCCCGGGACGCCCCTGAACCCCACGGCCTCATGTGTCACCCCTCTCCCCCCCCCGTGTGCCCCAACCAGTTGAACTCACCCACCCGCTGCCCCTCTCCCTGCCATGGCACTGCAGCCTCTGCCTGTCCTTGGGGCGTTCGGGAACCAGCCACCGGGACGAGCTGGCCACTGGCTGGGACGGCAGGGGCCAGGTAGGCTGGGGGAGACCCAGAGGGATGGGACACTTGGGGCTCTGCCCCTACAACAGGCCCCCTGGGGCCAGCGGGGGAGCCCTGGGGGCGGGAGACAGAGAACTGGGTCTGGCAACAATAACAACAGCAGCTGACACCCCCACCGGAGCCTCACGTCAACCCCACCAGCCTCCTTCTCAGAGGGCGACACTGAGGAGAGAGGGGGCGGTCACTCGCCCCGGGCCGCAGAGCCGGAGGAAGGCAGGGCTGCGATTCGAACCCACGAACGGTCGCAGCGCCCGTGCCCTTGGTCTCCAGGCCCCTCCGCCCTGCGCTTGTCCGTGTCTGCGCCTCTCCGGGCCTCGGTTTCCTCCTCTGTGAAATGGGCTCTGGCTCTCCAAGGGCCTCCCGCGGTTCGGGATTTTGTGCTCAAGCAGCTGCCTGTGCACCCTTGACCCTCTTGCTGCAGGTGGTCTGTGCAGGGGGGAGGGGGCCGCTGCACAGCGCTCTCCCTCCCCAGGTGTGCTCGCGTCGTCTCTGCGGCTGCGGGCAGGTGCACTGGCCGCCCACCTCTCCTGGCGACATGCGGAGCTCAGCGGCCTTGCCGAGAGTGGGGGCGGCGGGCAGGGCCGGCAGGGGGGCGTCCTGCTCTCAGACAAGGACGTCTCTGAAACCTCAGGTTCCGGAAGCCCGGGGGCCTCCCAGGGGCCTTCATCCAGTCGTTCCATTGTCAAAACCTTATTGAGGGAAGAGGACTTGGCCCAGTGGTTAGGGCGTCCGCCTACCACATGGGAGGTCCGCGGTTCAAACCCCGGGCCTCCTTGACCCGTGTGGAGCTGGCCCATGCGCAGTGCTGATGCGCACAAGGAGTGTCCTGCCACGCAGGGGTGTCCCCAGTGTAGGGGAGCCCCACGCGCAAGGAGTGCACCCCGTAAGGAGAGCCGCCCAGCGCGAAAGAAAGTGCAGCCTGCCCAGGAATGGTGCCCCACACACGGAGAGCTGACACAGCAAGATGACAGAACAAAAAGAAACACAGATTCCAGGTGCCGCTGACAAGAATACAAGTGGACACAGAGAACAGACAACTGGGCAGGGAGGCGGGGGGAGAAGGGGAGAGAAATAAATCTTAAAAAAAAAAAAACTTTATTGAGCGCCTACTGTATGCCAGGCAGTGCTTGAGGCCCCAACATGGTCCCTGCGTCCTAGAGCTCACAAGTCCGTGGGGGAAACAGGCCACTGACAGGTGTCCCCGATTCAGCACTTCCTCAGCAGGTGCAGGGGGAAGAGCCAGGTGGAGGCACCCACTGTCGCTGGGGGCCCTTGGGAGCTCGTGTCACCCCTCAGAGCCTCAGCTGTTTTTACAAAAGACCCTGCCCCCAAATCAAGCAAATGACTAAATAGAAAATAAGAAGTTGCGTAACCATAAGCATCATGAAAACGGGAAGAGGGTGCTGAGATAGAGAATAATTGGAGAAGGGCGCTACTATAAATGGGGGTTTCGGGGGTGGTCATTGAGTTCCACGGATGAGGCAGAGCCAGGCTTGAGACAAGCTGGAGGAAAAGCAGCTTTCCAGGGGGAGGGAATCGCGATTTCCCAGGCCCTGAGGTAGGGGCAGACTGGGGTGTTTCAGAAGAGCCAGAAGCCAAATGAGACTGGAGCAGGGGTAAGTGGCAGGGAGGGGGAGAGGAGGTCAGAAGGGGGGGGCAGACCAGGCAGGCCTCGGGCCCCAGTGAGGAGCTCGGCACTTGTGCTGCGCTGGGGAAAGCCACATCTGCCTGTTGAGGATGAGGCGTCTCCATCTAACCCCTTCTGATCTCCCTATCCAGGTAAGGCTCTGAGCACTCCCAGAGATGGGGAACACCAGCCTTTCCACACCCTTGCCTTACACCCCCACAGAGATGGGGGGACACCAGCTTCTCTGCTCCCTCCCTTCAACCCCCAACAGAGAAGGGGGGAAGCATGTGCACCGGCCTCTCCTCCCCCACCCCTCACCCCCACACCCACCGGTCCTTCCTCGATGCAGGTGCAGCTTGCCTGGAACAAAGGGGACCCCGTGACCTTGCAGCTCACCTGGGCAGGCAGGTCTTCAGTGCACAGCACCGCCTGGGAGGACTGCTTGGCCGTCCCCAGGGCAGGTGTGTGCCAAGCCCAGGGCGCCCCTTCCTCCCGGCCTCTGGCCCATCCCCGAATCGTGCACCCCCCTCTCTCCGCCTCAGCTCCGGGCAGCCCTGGGCCTGGGCACCCTCCAGGCTGTGGGGCCTTAACGCAGACCCCAGCTGTGTTCAGGGAGCAGCTCCGTCTGTCCTGGGAGCAGTGCCAGGTGCAGCAGAACCTGACCTACGAGTGAGGCCCCAAGGCCAGGTCCCCTACAGGAAGCCTTCAGGGCAGCCCCACCCACTGCAGAAAGCGCCCGCCCCCCCCTCCCCGGGGCCAGGGGTCCTGGGCTCATGCTTACGGTGCTGCGGGGCTCATTTCTCCCCTGCGGGCCTTGCTTTTCTCACCTGTCCAATGGGTGCGATGCTCATCCCGGTTGGATGCAGAGAGGGCTCTAGGAGCTCAAGAGGCGAGGTGCCGGCACCAGGTAAGGTAAGCGGGTGGAGGCTGGGAGCGGGGGCTGGGGGCAGGGGCAGGGGTGCCAGGGGGCTCCTCAGGGCAGGGGGAGCGCAGGTTCCCAGGTGTGTCGGGGCCGGGGTCTCCCCTAGAATCGTCACCTGCCAGGGGCTCCTGAGGGTGCGGAGTGCTGCTCTGCCAAGCGCGGGACAGGGAGGGCGGCCCGCCGGCTCTGAAGACCCCTGCTGCTTCTGGGGCCTCCCACTCCAGATCCCTGGGACCCTTGGGCCTAGTGGCCTCAGGATTCCCAACAAAAGCCCTGCCCCACCCGTAAGCGACAGCCCGGGGCCGGCGAGGGTCTAGCACCCGCCCTGCCTGGGGGCTCGCCATCTGTGCCACGGGTGGGGGCGCTCCTTCCTCCTGCAGGATGAGCCCCCGCCCCACCGTGCGCCCCACTGTGCGCGCGCCAGAGGCACTGGCCACACCGGCCAGGCAGAGCCTTCGCGAGGCCTCGTGGAACGCGCCTCCCCGCGTGCCAAGCAGGGCTTCCGCGCAGAGCTGGAGACCCGCCACAGCCACCGGCTGCGCCACGCCCTCCGCCTGGGGCTCTGCCACCTACCCAGGGGAGTCCATTCCAGGGAAGGGGCGGCCGGGGGACCAGGGGTGCTGAGCGCGGGGCTGAGCCAGGCAGCCGGACGCCAGCGGCGGCTCTGCCCTGTGCCGGGGGCGCCCTGTGCCAGGCGCACCTCCTCTCTCTGAGCTTTTCCTCTGAGGAATGGAAGAAACAGCACAGAGGGTGGCTGTGAGAACACAGAGAGAGGTGACGCAGAAGGAGCGCCTGCCATGGACCTGGCACATAAAGAGAGCGGGTGTCATCACCTTCCTCATCATTAGAGGAAGGGGTTAGCCACCCCCAGCACAAAGCCTGGGTTTGTCACCCGATTGATTGGTTGTCTTATCCACCCACTCTCCCACCCATATCCCTCCCCCCATCTCTCCATCATCCATCCATTCACCCACCCATCCCTCTTCCCATCCCACCACCCATCCGTCCCACAGTCTGCAAAGGGCCATTATAAATGTTACTGGTTTGGTGGCGCCGTACAGTCCCTGTCACAACTACTCAACTGTGCCCTTGTACAGAGAAAGCAGCCATACGTGGCCCGTAAGTGAATAAACCTTTATTTACAGAAACAGACAGTGGCTGGGTTTGGCCCACGGGCCATAGTGTACCGCCCCTTATCTACTCGTTCGTTCGTTCATTCATTCACTCACTTAGAAATGGTTCAGGGTCTGCCGTGCCAGGCGCTCTCTGGGCGCAGGGACGCGGACGGCGACAGCCGGGTGCACCCGCTCCTGGAGCTCGCCTTCCAGCGGGAGGGGAGGAACGAACGAGGCGTGCAGCACAGCAGGCCGGGGGGTGTGGGGACGGCAGGGCGGGGGCGCGGGGGCCGCCGGGGAGGGGGAGGAGCGAGCGCGGCGGCGCAACGGCCCGTGCAGGGCCCCGCGGCGGGGGCTGCGAGGGCGCAGGAGGCGCCCGGGGCCGTGCGCGGGGGGGCGCTGAGGTCGGGAGCCTGCGCCCCCTGAGTGCGGGGGAGGCGCCTCTGCGCGGCCGCAGCGCCTGAGGGCGGGCGGGGGCGGTGACGGGCCCCGGGGGGGGACACGGCCCCGCCCCGCCCCCGCCCCCGCCTCGCCCCCCGCGCTCGCTCTCCCCGGGGAGCGCACCCGGGGCCGCGGGGCGCTCCTGCCGCGTTCGCGCCGCCGGCTCGGCCTCGCCCCGCCCCGGGCCAGGGCCTGAGCCCGAGCCCGGCCCCGCGCAGCCACAGGGGCCCGCGGGCGCCCGCCTTCCCCGGGGAGCTGGAGGCGGCGCGGCCCCCGCGGGCAGGAGCCCCCCACGCCCCTCGCCCGCGCGGCCCGCGCCCACCGCCTGGGCGGCCCTGCCATCTAGTGGCCGCTCTCGGAACTGCAGGCCAGGGACGGGGTTCAGCCCGTCTCTGTCCCCCTCTCACTGCGAACCCCCCGCCTGGCCCCCCGTCTGAGACCAAGCAACTCCTCCGCGCACCCCGACATCCGACCCTTCCTATATCCCAGAGACAGGGGCTGTACTGCCCAGATTTGAATCTTCCTAGATGGCAGCTTTCTTCTCTCCATGCCTCAGTTTCTCACCTGTGAAGTGGGCAATAGTAACCGCACCTGCCCTTGTCACGTGGGGTCATACTGCAAGGATGAGCTGTGTGGATACGCCTGGCCCACTTAGCTCGGTGTCTAGTTGGTATCAGCTGTTATTGTATCACGATTATTAGTAACAGCTGTTATTAGTATCAGGATTATTAGTATCAGCTATTATTATTATCTGGCTTGTTAGTGTCAGCTTTAGTATTATCACAATTATTAGGATCAGCTGGTTTTCGCCTGTCTCCTTCCCCTTTCATCCCTCCCAAGGCCAGGAAGGTAGAGAGGGACTGAGCTGGACCAAAAAGGCCCCTCCTGGCCGAGTGGCCCTGGGGACGGCCCCCTTCCAGCCTCCGTTTCGTCGTGGGGATCGAGTGCTGCGCAGCGTGGCCTGCGGGGTCCCGGGAGATCACACGTGGGTGTTCGCCTGGGCTCCCCTTCTCTGTGCCAGCACAGCGCGGTGTGCAGCGGGCACCCCGAGGCCGCTGGGGGCCTGCCTTGGCTTCCTCCAGCTGCGTGAACCTGGCCCTGTGACTCTGCTTCTCGGAACCTCAGTCTCCTCTTCTGTCAAATGGGAATAAGCTCCACCGCTTTCACAGAGCTGTTGGGAGGAGGAGAGACGGTGGCTGCACAGCATTTGCACACAGTAGGTGCTTACAAGATGGCGGGCAGCTGGGTGGAGGCGCAGGGCTCTAACCCGAACTCCCAGCCCAGCCCGCCGCGGGGGTTTCAGCAGTGCTTTGCTTTCTGGGGTTCCTGGGCCAGCGCTTCCCAGTTTCCCGCCAGACACCCCCCCATCACCCCCATCACCCCCACCGCCCCACCCTCCCCGCTGTCCTGCTTCTGTGAAACGCGTGAGCCCCGTGGGGGTGGGGGCCAGGCCGCAGCTCCACCTCCTCCCCCACCCCAGCCCTGTGCCCCCCCGGAGAGCTGTGGAGATCCAGCTCCAGCCCCGCTTGCTGGCTGCCCCGCTCTGCCTGCCCCATTTGGGGGTTCACGGAGTGGACAGAGGCCTCTCCTAGTCTTGCTTAGTCCTCACACACACCCCCAGTACCCCATTTAGAGGGAAGTACAGATTCAGAGAGGTCAAGGGAGTGGCCCAGGATGCACAGCAGCCAGCAGAGCAGTTGCTGTTCAGCCCCTGGGACTCCCCGTGCACTTTTTTTTAAAGGTTTATTTCATTTATCCCCTCCTCCCCCCCCCTTGTCTGCTCTCTGTGTCCATTCGCTGGGTGTTCTGTGCCCATTCGCTGGGTGTTCTGTGCCCGCTTGTATTCTTGTCAGCGGTGCCGGGAATCTGTGTTGCTTTTTGTTGCGTCATCTTGCTGTGTCAGCTCTCCGTGTGGGCGGCGCCATTCCTGGGCAGGCTGCACTTTCTTTCGCGCTGGGCGGCTCTCCTTACGGGGCGCACTCCTTGCGTGTGGGGCTCCCCTACGCAGGGGACACCCCTGCGTGGCATGGCACTCCTTGCACGCATCAGCACTGCGCATGGGCCAGCTCCACACGGGTCAAGGAGGCCCGGGGTTTGAACCGCGGACCTCCCGTGTGGTAGGCGGATGCTCTGTCCGTTGAGCCACGTCTGCTTCCCTCCCCTGTGCTCTTTAAACCCAGATTCCTGGGCTCCACCCCCACCTCTCCTCTCTGGAGGAGACCCAGGGATCTGCTGCTTTGTCAGCACCCCTACACACTGCCTTCAGAGACCTGCTAAATGGGGAGGACCCCTGTTCTCCATCATTTTACAGATTTTGAAACTGAAGCCCAGAGAGGGTGAGGCACTTATTCAAGGTTGCACATCTTGTTAGTTGCAGCAACTGGACCAGAAAGCAGCTGAGTCCAGGGGTGACTCCTCCACCCCCGTGCCACTAGATCAGCTCCTTGGCTTCCCCTGCTGCAGGGTCTCATCCGGGGGGGGGGGCCTTCGCTCTGGACCTCCGCATAACTTTCCTGTCTTTGCCCCGCCCCATTCAAAACTTACCTGTCCTGTGCCCCCCTGCCTCGGATGGATCCCTGCCAGTTAGAGCTGCTCGGTGTCCAGGGCTCTGTGCCAGGCGTCCCCACCATGCCCTGGAACTTGCTGCGATACCTGCAGGGGTTCCCTTGCAAACACAGAAAGCTGCATGCAGGGACATCCGGGCCTTGGGGAGGTTAAAATGCCGGGGCCCAGGCCCCGCCAGACCAATTAAAGCAGAAGCTCAGGGAGGCCCGGGCCTGCGTGACTTCTAACGCCCCAGGAGGGTGGGTGCTGGGGGGGGAGGTGCTGGGGGGGGTGGGCTCCCAGGCGCGTAGTGGAGCTTTGACAGTGGGGGCGGTGCCCTGTGCCACCTCCTGGGCCTGGGGCCGGTGCGGGGCGAGGACGCAGGGCCGGCCGGGGGCCGCGGGCCGCGGGCGGGGCTCAGCCAGGCCCCGGCTCCCCCCAGCTGCACGGCCCGAGGCCCCCCAGCTTGGCCTGCCGGGCAGGTCTCCACCTCGGCCTCCGGGAGCTGGCCCGGCTGGAGCGCCGCGGGGACGGCGGGGCCGAGCGCGTGAGGCTGTCCCTGCTGCGGGCGGCCCCCTGTCTCCGGGCGGCCGTGGCGCACGGGGCAGGTGAGTGCGGGCGCCCAGGTCAGGGTGGCCCCGACTCGGGGAGACCAGAGACGGGCCTGTTAGGACTGGACGCCGGCTCGGAGGCCAGGGCCTTCCTGCGCTGCCAGAGCCGTGTCTGGCGAGGCCGGGCGGCGGGGGGGGGGCTGTTGGGAGAGCAGTGAAGGAGCACTTCTAGGTGGTCAGGGGGCTTCTAGGTGGTGAGGTTCGAGGGCCTCCGGTGGGAAAGCCTGGAGGCTCTGCAGTGGGCACTGGGGAGCTACAGAGGACTGTGGAGCGGGGCAGAGTGGGAGCCGAGGGGAGTGCTCGGTGCTGCGGCCTGTGCCCTGGGTGGGCAGCCGAGGTGGAGGAGCTCTTCCAGGCCAGCAGGCACCCGGCCAGCTCCTGGGCGCCTGACGTGCAGGCTGCCAACCCAGGCCTCCGTGCGGGTGCCCGTGGCTGCCCCAGCGCCCTGCTGGCCCAAGTGGAGGTGAGAGGGCTGGGGAGGGGGCGGGGGCGTCACTGCTCCCCAGGCAGGGCCTCAGCGCCCAGAGCCCCCGGGCCCTTGGGGTTCAGGGGTGCCAAGAAAACCAGAGCCAGGCCGCCCAGGGCAGGCCTGCTCGGGTCCCCAGGGCTGGCGCCAGGGCCCTTCTGTCCACGTCGCCCCTGCCCCACCGTCAGCGGTTGAGCCCCCCTGCCTGCCCTGCCGGAGCCTCCAGGCTGCTTCTCTGTCCCCACAGTCCAGTGTGGTGGCAGCTGGGTCCCGGGTCAAGCCAGAGGAGGAGATCCGCCACTTGGACACCTACGTGAGAAGGTTCCGGCGCCCGGCAGGTAGACCGGGTTGGAGCACGCTTGGAGAATGGGAGGGCGGGTGGGGGGCTCGGAGTGGAGACCCTGTGCCTCCTGCTCCCCAGGCAAGAGGGGCTGGAGAGAGGGCCCCGGGCTGCCCCGCTCACCCTGCCTTGGTTTCCCTGCCCAGGTGCGGCCGGCGGGCCCCCTGGACGGCGTGGCGAGGCCCCTCCTGCGGCCGTCCCGGGTGGGGCTGGGGGCCGTGCGGCCAGGTGGCCGGGCGGTGACTGTACTGTGGGGCCCGAGCCAGGCCAGGGCGACGCGAACGCATCACCTGCCCCTCTGCCTGGGCTGGCTGAGGGGCTGGAGCAGCTGTGGGCCGAGCTGGACGTGAGTGGCGGCGAAGGGGGCGACACCACGGCCAAGTCCAGGCCCCTTCCAGGCCCCTGCCTGCTAGATCACTCTCGAGGCCTGATTTCATCAGAAAGGCCACCCTCCTTCCTGCGGGCCCGCAGCCTGCCTTCCTGGAGGCCCCGCCTTGTTTCTCCAGGACCACAGCCCCCGTGTCCTTGGGCCCGCTGGCTTCGCAGGTCCCCAACCTCCCATCCCGATGCCCGTTGCCTTATTTCTTTTGGGTCTGCTGCCCGAGTTCGCTCAGTCCCTGCCTGATTTCTTTGGAGTACAGCCTTATTTCTAGCAGGCTCACTCATGGGGGTTTCCAGGGTCTGTTTTGGCAGCTGGGTGGGATGTGAACGCTTCTTCCATCCTGGATGACAAAAAGCCACTACCCCCAGCGCCTTCCCGGTGGCCCTGGGAGCCCCCGGTCCCTGCAGCCCAGAAGCTCCAGGGCAGACCCGGGGTGGGCTTCCCCCTGATCGGGGCTCGGCTGGCTGTTCGCTGACCCCTCACCCTGCTGGCGTCTCTGTGCTGGGGTCCCACGAGCACCCAGGCCCAATGATCCTCTATGAGGACCCACAGGACTGGGAATGTGGTGACCTTCGCGGCTATGATTTATTGCCACGAAAAGACCCAAAGCCCCATCAGCAGAGGGAACGCTGCATGGGGTGAAGCCCGGGGCAGGCCAGGGGCGAGTTTCCAGAGTCTTCTCCCAGTGGAGTCCCATGGGATGTGCTTAACTCCCCAGCACCAAATTGTGATGACACGCGTCACGCGTCCTCGGTAGCTCTTTGGAGACTCGTGCCCCGGGTTCTTTCTGGGGGTCGGTCGTGTGCGCAGCTTCTACCTGGCATGTGGCGGAATTCCAGAAGGAAAGCAGTTCCGCGCCTGCCGCTTCACAGAAGCACTTTAGGGGCAGAGGGCAGTCAGGGAACTGGTGAGCCCCTCCCCAAATCCAAGGTCCCCAGCGCCGGCTTGTGAGCAGGCCTTTCCAAGGACCCTCTTCCTGCCCCGGCTCTCCTGCCCGCAGCCTTATTTCTGTTGCCCCTCCCCCTTCCTCTTTCCTCGAGGGCCGAGGTCTCTGGACAGGGCGGTTTGCAGGCAGTGGCGCCCCGTCTCCAGCCGGGAGCCCCGAGGCCTCATGGTGGGGGTGCCGCCTCTCGCAGCGCCCCTGGCCACGCCGAAGGACGCCTGTGTGGAGGTGGCGCTGCGGCCCCTGGACGAGGAGTGGCGGGAGTGGGCTGGGGAGGCCTTCAGCGCCTGCGGGTCTGGGTGCCCCGCACGGCCGATGGCTGCGGGCCGAGGCCCATCGGGGCAGCCCTGCAGGGCGTCCTGGAGCCCAGCCCCCGCCCCCTCCAGGCCGCCCCCTCAGATGCTCTCCTGGGCTGACCAAGCCCTCCAGAGCGCTGAGGAGGCTCGGCCAGCCCTTGGTCCGGCTGTCCAGCTTCTCGAGCAGGGGTCTCAGGCTCAGGACTGGCGTTTCCCAAGTACCCGTCGTCAACTCGGCCCCGTGACAGACCACAGCGCATTTCCACCCCACTTTACAGATGGGGAAACTGAGGCTTGTTCTTCATTCCAGACGTTAGTGAGCGCCTTCTGTGTGCCGGCACTAGGGATCGAGCCATGAACAAGATAGACAGAAGCTCCAGGAAGCTTCTGCTCCTGGGGGGAGACACACATGACACACACTAAATAAATTGTCTGCACTAAGGTCAGCAAACGTCTGCAAAGGGCCAGATAGTAAATACGTTAGCCTTTGCAGGCCAAACAGTCCCTGTCACTTAGTGGCCTTTTTTTTTCCTTCAAATAACCCTTTAAAAATGTAAAACCCACTTTCAGCTCACAGGCCATTCCACAACAGGCCACAGGCTGAGTTTGGCCTGTGGGTCATGATTTGCCAACCCTGATCTAGTGAGTTCAGTGGCAAATGCTGTAGACCCAAAGCCAGGCGGTGGGCCGGGGGGGGGGGGGCTGGACGGGGCGGACTTGGTGAGGCGGCCGGGGAGATCTCCCTGGAGGACTCCAGCCAGGGGGAGGAGCCATTCACGGAGCCTCCGGGTGTGGGGAAGAGAGCTGCAGGCGAGGGCAGGTCCTGTGCAAAGGCCCCAGGGCAGGGAGGGCTACAGGCCTGGCCTGTTTGTAGAAGCTCAGGGAGGGCAGGGGCCCCAGCACAGGGCGGAAAGGAAGGGGGCGGGGTGGAGGGGCTGGGGAACGGCAAAGCTACTCATTTAGAAGGACCCTCCTGGTTCCTGTGTTGAGAAAAAAGACTTTGGGGGCGGGGCGTGTGTAGATGCAGGGAGCCTGGTTGAGAGCGGTCACTGGTGTGGCCGTTTGTGTGCTGTGAACTCGCCCTGGGTGTGGCGCAGGTCAAGGCTGCAGGAGTTGCTGACCACTGGGGGGAGAAGACGAGGCATAGAAGACAGGAGCCAAGGACCGCTCCGGGGGCTTGGCCTGGGGCCGGGTGGGGGCAGGTGGAGCGGGCTGCACCGTGTCTGAGCCTCTGAGCCTCTGCAACAAATGACCGCAGACTTGGCAGCTTTAAATCACACAGATCCATTCTCCTCCGTTCTGGGGGTCGGAGGTCTGTGCAGGTTCACTGGGCCAAGGTCAAGTGCAGCAGGCCGGCTCCTTCGGAGGCCGCAGGGGACCACCGGTTTGCAGCCGTGGCCGCCCAGGTGCCGGGGCCCGCGGCCCCCGCCCGTCGCCCGGCCCGGCAGCCTTTCCTCCGCGCGCTGTGCCCGTCCTCCCAGGGCCAGCCTCCAACTCTGCCCCCGCCTCCCTGGCACGAGGACGCCTGTGGCCGCGCCGGGCCCCCCTCGATGAGCAGGCCAACCTCCCCCATCTTGAGACCCTTTACCGGGCCCCACAGTCCTGGGGCCGGGGTGTGGGCATCTCTGGGGGTGGAGGGATGGCGTCGGGCGCTCCTTCCTGGACAGGTCGAGTGGGAGGCGCCGTCGGAACTGGGTTGAGGGCGGGCGGCGGGCGCGCAGGGGCGAGGCAATCCGGGGGGAGCAGAGGGGACACCCCAGAAGCTGCAGAGCCGGCCTCGGCGACAGGCCCGTGTGCGCCCTGCGCCTCTCCAGGACGGGGCCCAGAGCGGGCACCGCCGCCCCCCCCCTCCCCCCAGCTGCACTGAGGCCTCGGGACGGGAAAACCTAGAATCCAGCCCTCCCTCTAATGGGGGCCACCCTGGGGCCAGGCTCTGTGCCTCAGTTTCCCCACCTGTTCACCAGGGAAGGTGGCCTTCGGGTGGGTAAGAACGCAAGGCAGGCATCCCGGCCGCACCCGCTACGCAGCGGCTCCCCTGCCCTGCTCTCGGAGCACGGGCCGGCGCAGCTGCCAGCAGGGACGGGAGCCGCCCCCCGCGGGCTGCTCAGTGAGGGCCGGTTGCCGGGGGCATTGCGGCAGAGGGACTCGAGCAGCAGGGGGCTGTGTGGGCCATCCTTGCCGGGGCTGCTGGCTGTCCGGGCATCCTGGGGGACAGTGATGTCCCCCCAGGGCTCTAATGGGCAGAGCGCGTCTGCCGGCCCAAGGGGGCCATGACGCCTTCGTCTTCTCCCTGAAACCCGCTGCGCGCGGGGTCTCCAGCCCCTCCAGCTCCCACACGGTCGACCTGACCTCCCCTTCTCCATCCCGGGAAAGTTCCAGAGTCGCGCCCCCCCCCCCCCCCCAAACACACACACCTCTGAGACCCCCGGCTCCAGGCTTCTTGGCTTGGCGGGCCTGCGGCTCGGGGCTCCGCGCCGAGGTGGGAGCACCTGCCCCCATCCGGCCCCCCTGGGTGTCCACCCCCAGCCCCCACCCGCTGACCAATACCCCAGGGACGGAGCATCCGCTCAGCCACCGACACGAGGTCAGGCGTCTGTGTCCTTGAAGGGGGCCTGCCGCCCCCGGCCCACCCCCACTGACGTCCGTCCCCCCACCCCGTCTCAGCCGCGGCCCCCGTTCCCCCCCCCAGCTCTTGCAGGTCCTTCCCTACGAGGAACTCTGGGGCACCGTGACAGTCCCCGAGCCACGGCCGAGGCCAGCGAGGCTCGGGGGACATGGGTGCTTGCCGGGGGCCCCCAGCTCCCCACCGCCTGTCCCCGCAGGAACCACTCAGCGGTGAAGACGCTGCCACTGCTGCCCGCGGGGGACGAGCCCCTGGACCTGGCGCGGGGGACCGGCCACCCGGTGGAGAGCAGCTGCTGCGGCCGCTGCGCGCTGCACGGGACCCGCGTGCTGGCCGAGCGCTACCGGCCCAAATGGCGCCTGCTGGGAGCCCCTCTGAATGCGGGTCCTGCCCGGGCCCGGGGACCCCCGCCCCCCGCATGCCTCTGCCCTCTGCAGCAAGGACCTTGCGGGGCAGACACGCTGCCGCAGGGTGCCGGGCTGGAGGGGCGGCCGGGCTCTTCCAGGTCCTCCTGGGCCAGGCCCGGGGTTTAGGACCCACCCAGGCTGGGGCAAGGGGGTCAGGGCGCCAGGCCGGCACCTCCCGGAGGACCCGGCTGGAGAAGCGGGGGCAGGCCCCCTGTGCGGCCGCCGGAAGCCGCTGGTGGAGTCCAGCTCCCCGCGGCAGGGCCCGCTGCCCAGGGCCGGGCCGGACCGCGTTGGGGGGCTCGGGGCCCCTGGGGAGTCTGCGCCCGGCCCAGCTCCAGCCGTGTGGCCCGGGCCGGTCTTCCCAGCTCTCCGGGACTCAGTTTCCTCACCTGTGAGGTGGAGGCGGCCACGTGCCGGCGGGAAGGGGAGCTGAGAATGAAACGAGATAAGGAGGGGGTGTCTCCAATCCTTGGGGGGGGGGGGCTGGCCCCTGGGGTGGGTAAGGAGCGGCTTATCAGTGGGAGTGGGGGGTGTTTGTAATCGCACACGTGAGAACGTGGAGGCTTGGGCAGGGAGGCCCAGGAGCAGCCTGGTGACTGTAGGTCCACCCCCGGCCATGCGTCCTTGGGCACGGAGCGTCACTCCACCAGCTGTGTCGGCGGAGGCTCCCTGCAAGGCCAGCGGGGGCCGGAGGGCCCAGGGCCGGTCCTGCCCGTTCCCACTTGGCCAGACCCCCAAAGCCGCTGCTCAGTGGCAGGATGGGTCACACCGGCCCCTGCTTGGCCCCCACAAAGGGCACAGAGCCAGGGCCTCACGGCCCCTCCCTGCATTTCCCAGGGAGCCTGTGCCCTAGACTCCCACCCCTGAGACGGCTCCCTCGTCTGCTCGCTCATTTCTTTTTTTTTTTTTGCTCATCGTTTCGTTTTGTTTGTTTTTGCTCTTTGTGCTTGTTGTCTGCTTGTTGTTTTGTTTGTTTTCACTTGTTGTCTGTCTGTTTTTCTTTAGGAGGAACCAGGAACCAAACCCAGGACCTCCTGTGTGGGAGACGGGCGCTCCCTGCTTGAGCCACATCCGCTCCCCTAGACTTATTTTTAATGATAAATACGTATTTCTTCTCTTTCCTTCCTTCCTGTCTTCCTCCTTTCCTTCTTTGTGCCTTTTTTTCTTTCACAGCTTTACTGAAATAGATCCACGTACCATCCAGGTCCCCCAGTTAAAGGGCACAATTCAGTGGCTTTTAGTCGAGTCGCCGGGTTGTGCGTTCATCCCAATCAATTCCAGAGCCGCCTCACCCACTGGCCACCGCCCTCGGCTTCCCCTGCTCCCGCCCGCCTGCTCTCTGTCCTCCTCTGGTCATTTCACATAGATGGACGCGCACATGCCCGTGGTTTTGTGACTGGCCTTTCACACGCAGCAGAATGTGTTGTAGCAGGGGCCAGAGCTCCAGGCCTGTCTGTGGCCACACTGGCCGGAGCCGATTCACCATAGGGCGCCCCGAGAACTCCCATCACCTCGAAGCCCGGGGTTCCCGGGGCTCCGGCGGCTGTGCAGGGGCAGGAGGCCCTGGGGACGGACCCGAGGCCCTGCCTCGATGGGGAGCTGGAGCGCACGTGAGGCGCTCTGGGCGGTAGTTCTGGTGCCCTCCCCGTAGGGGCGCTTCCGAGGACAGACTCGCCGGGACGACGCGGGTGGGTGCTGGCTGAAGGGGTCTCGTGCGCTTGTGGGGATTGGAAAGCCTGAGCCCGTAAGGGGGGCCGCAGGCTGGGCCCTCAGCTGGGGGGTGCCGCTGCAGCCCTGAGGCAGGGCTGCTTCTCCGCGAGACCCCGGGTTTGCTCCCCGGGTTTGCTCCCCGGGGCCTCCAGCCGCCCGCAGGCAGCCCACCCCTGCCCCGAGCGCGCTGCCCCGGGCCAGCCGCCTGTAGGTGTCAGCACCTGCCCAGCAAAGCTGGATTCGTCCTGATGGGGAACCGGGTGCTCTGGCCTGACGGGCGTCTCCTGGGCCAGTTACCGAGGTGGGTGGGAGGACCCCTTCCGCCTGGGGGCTGGGGGCCCCGAGGATGTGTGCTGAGGGGACGGTGGGGCACGGGCGTCTGATGTGGGGTGCAGGACACCCGGGGGCCCGGTCTGCAGCCCCCCGAGAAGTGAGGAGGCCGAGCTGTAAGGCAGGGGACAACTGGAAGGAAGAGGGCGCTGCCGTCGGGCCGACTGCAGGGTGGCCCCTCGGGGTCTTTGGTGATGTGGTGGGGGTGGAGGAGGAAAAGGAAACGAGGAAGTGGAGAGGGTAACAAAAGGCCACTCCAGAAATTTCCTTCTCGAGAGGACCAGAGAAATGGGGCTGGAGGCTTGTAAGGTGCTGGGCAGGAGTGCGGGTGCGGGGAGAGGAGGAGCTGCAGGCAGGCAGCCTGGAGGAGGCGGGCAGCCTGGAGGAGGGCGGGCAGCCTGGAGGAGGGCGGGCAGCCTGGAGGAGGGCGGGCAGCCTGGAGGAGGGCTCCCTCTGCTGTGGGGGAAGCAGCTCGAAGCATTTATTTACCTGCCATTTCGCAGATTTATTTGTTCAGTTGTCCTGGGGGGGGGTTGGCATTCTCACCTAGATTGCTCCCGTTCCCCGCTGAGCCAGCCCCTGTGCAGGCTGAAGACCCCGTACTGCGTCCCCAGTAGCGACGGTCCCATCAGGGCAGCCCCGGGGTTTGTCGTCCCGCTCAGCGCCCCCGTGGCCCCAAGACCTCCAGGTTGTCCAACGCACCCCCGCCTGGGGAGCACTTCCCCCCACTCCCCCGCCACCTCCTGCCGAGGGGAGGAGGGACGTGGCCAGGGTCGAGCTGGCCGGTGGGGACGGCGTCTCCGTGTCCTGCGACGTCCGGGCCAGCCTCGGCAGCTTGACCGTAGACCTCTGGCACCACGGTGGGTCCGGCCCCGGGGCCCCTGCTGGGCCTGGCCTGGGCCAGCCTCTGGCTGGAGCACAGTGTGCCTGCAGGGCCGGGGAAGGACGGGCCCCTGGGCCACGGTCCCGCTGTCCTCAGGAGACCCGGGACGGCGGCCGGCCGTGTCTCCCTGGGGCTGGTGGCCTCGGGCGGAAGGCTGGGAATTGGCAGGAACCCGGTGGGCAGCTCACTCCTCCTCCTCTGACCACTCCCAGCCGGGGACCCGCCCTCCTCGGTGGCTGCGTCTTGACGCCTCCTGGCTGGAACGGCTTTGTCCCCTTGCCTGGTTTCTAGCATTGCCACGCGTGTGTTCCGTGCAAGTTCTCATTTAATCCTCCTGATAGTTGTACCGGTGACCTAAGGGAGTCTCCTTCTAGGCCGGGGTTGGAACTCGGGGCCTTCTGACCCTATAGCGTGCCCCCCCCCACCCGGCTGGGAGCAGCCGCCCGAGGGTGAGGTCAGCTCTCCCGCGCAGCCCCTTGTCAGGCAAGGCGGCCCCAGGGAGGTGGAGCTGGGCGTGGAGAGTGGCTGGGTGGGGGCGCCCTTGCCGTCCTCAGGCCCCTTCTCCCCCCGCTGACGGAGGGTAGAGCAGGGGGGAGGGGGCAGGTGCGGGGGCGAGACCCGGTGGGCGCCTCCCGCGGGCCCCCAGGGGAGCGCGGAACCCCTGCCCTCCCCCCGCCCTGCAGGGGTCGCTGTCGGCCTTTCGGGCACCCACGACAAGGAGGCCGCGGATGAGCCGGCGCTGACGGCTCGGTGGCCAGCAGCCCGGAGGAGCTCGCCCGCGCCTGGCAGGTGGCGGGAGGTGGCGGGGGCGGCCCGGGGGCTGGGGGCGGCGATCGAGGCTGCAGGAGGGGTCCCAGCCGGGGCTTTCAAGGGCGCTTGTCACAGGGTGGGGGGAGCGGGGCTGGCCCGCGTGCTGTGCAGCGGTGACTCGCCTGGCTGAGCCTCCCCGCGGAAGAAGGGGGTGGGGGTTGAGGCGTGTTTGTCTGCCAGGTGGGGGGAGGCTGCGGGACCACAGAGACAACGCGACAGGCTTGCTCGAGCCCCAACCCTGCCTGCCAGGCCTTCTTCCGGGACCCCCAGTCCTGCCTAGAGAGCTGCTTCAGGGTGTAAGCGTGAGGCAGCGGCCAGGCCCCCCGAGCTCCGCGGAGCTGCGCCCAGGGACGTGGGGGGGGGGGGCAGGTCTGACCGTGGCGCTGGGTTGCAGGTGGACCCTGCCCGTTCCTCAGCCCGTGCACCCGGGACACCTGTGGCACCCAGGCGCTCCAGCCTGCCTGCAGCCTCGCCTCCAGCTACATCCACCTGTGCACCCAGGGCTGCGTGCCCCGGGACCCCCATGCTGAGGTAAGCTGCCCCGGCTGGCTGACCTCTGCCCTCGATTGTCACACAGTGCGCTGCGTGTCAGCAAAACATCTGTGCGCAAAGGGATACTTAGAAGAAGGAAGAGGCCTAAAGCCCCACCCGGGCCAGTTCTAGCGAGCCACAGGGCCTCTGGCACATGGGGGTGAGGTGCTGCTGCCTTCAGAAGACTTAAAACCACAGACCTGCTGCACGGGGTTTGCACAACCACTTCCTACAGCGCCTGGAAACCTCAGGACACACCTTCAACCAGGTTGTACGGGCAGGTCGTGACGATCTCGTGGGTTCGGTTCCCGATCACGGCAATAGGGCAAGTCACACGAATTTTAGTTTCCCAGTGCAGGTAAGAATTCTGTTTACGCTATGCTGTGGATTAAGTGTGTAATAGCATTATATCTAAAAAAAAAACAATGTATGTAGCCTAATTAAATATGACACAGAGGCACATGACTTTGGAGAAATTGTGCCGATAGACGTGCTTGACACGGGGTTGCTGCAAACCTGCAATTTGTGAGAAAAAAAAATCGCAGTATCTGTGAAGTGCATTAAGGGAGATCTGCCTAGACATGGCTCCTCGCGGAAGCCCCATCAGTAGGTGTGGGAGACACTGACTTCAACCAGCCACAGAGCTAGACCAGAGCTTCAGGCTGAGGCTACTGAACACCTAAAGGAGTTGAAAATGCTAAGCATAACATCAGGCATTTCTAGAAGAGAAAGATAATCACTGAGACTTAAAACTTAACCATTGGTCCACCAGCAGAAGAGGAAACTAATGAAAGAGGGACAATGAGACGAGAGGGTCTAACGAGTCTACCGGAAACTACGGAATGAAAAAATTAAGACAGTTGAGTGACACAAATCCTCAAGAAGCACAAGGTGTCCCAAGTACTTTAAATCAATCCATACCAAGATACATCGGAATGGAACTACAGCAAAACAAAAGTGAAGGTCTTAAAATCTACTGAAGAGGAAGAAAAAGATGAGCTTTCCAGGAACAACAAGTAGACATGACCATCTACCAGCAGTGACAGAGGACAGTGCAATAAATCTTTAAAGCCATTAGCGGAAATTACTGTCAAGTTTGATTTTATACCCAGTTCAAATATTAACATGAAAAGATAAAGTAAATTCTCAGTATTGATCAGTCTGTAAATGACTTATGACTAATGGACCCTCAGGTGAGGAGCAAACAACGCCTGCTGCTTACAGTGGCTTCCATGCTACGAGGGCTGAGTTGAGGGGCTGCGACAGAGACCACGTGCCCCACAGAACTGAAAATATTTACCATCTGGCCTTTCACAGAAAATGTGTACTGAACCCTGGTGTAAACCAAGAAAAGCAGAAGGAAGAAACCAAGATACGAGAAATTAATGAAGGGAGCAGATGTGGCTCTAGTGGTTGAGCACCATCTTCCCACTTAAGAGGTCCCAGGTTCAATCCCCAGCACCTCAAAAAAAAAAAATTAATGAAAAAGGAAATGACAAATAGAGAGGATCAAGAAAAAGGGAGTGAGAAGACAAACATTTCTAAGAATGAGTGAGGTCAACGCTACAGGTCCATAGAGATTTTAAGAAACCACTAAACAATTTCTATCAAGTGATTTTCTAAAGAAATGCAATTTTCCCAAACTGATTTGAGGAATATTAAACCTAAAGTGTCTCAAAGCTATTAAATAAACCAAATCTATAGTGAAAAATGTACCCGTAGAAAACATCAGGCTTGATGCTTATCAGCTTGGTGGACAGTTATTAGACATGATACCAGAAGCATGATCCATAAAAGAAAAGACTAGATAAATTGGACTTCATGAAAATTAAAAATGGTGGTGGTGGCAGACTTGGCCCAGTGGTTAGGGCGTCTGTCTACCACATGGGAGGTCTGCGGTTCAAGCCCCGGGCCTCCTTGACCCGTGTGGAGCTGGCCCATGCGCAGTGCTGATGCGCACAAGGCGTGCCCTGCCATGCAGGGGTGTCCCCCGTGTAGGGGAGCTCCACGCACAAGGAGTGCGCCCCGTAAGGAGAGCCGCCCAGCGCGAAAGAAAGTGCAGCCTGCCCAGGAATGGTGCTGCACACATGGAGTAGTGACACAACAAGATGACACAACAAAAAGAAACACAGACTCCCGTGCTGCTGACAACAACAGAAGCGGACAAAGAAGACGCAAGAAACAGGCAGAGAGAACAGAAAACCAGGGTGGGGGGAAAAAGGGGGAGAGAAAGAAATAAATTTTTTAAAAAAAGAATTAAAAATGTTTTGCTCTGTGAAAGCCCCTGTAATACAGAGACAAACTACGCAGCAGGAGAAAATAGGTACAAAACCCATATCTGCCAAAGGACTCCTATCTAAGATATATAAGGAAGTTTCAAAACTCAACAGTAAAAAAATAATCTAATTAGAAAATGGGCAAAAGATATGAGACATTTTACCCAAGAAGATATACGGATGGCAAATAAGCACATGAAAAGCTGTTCAATAGCACTAACCACTAGGGAAACGCAAATTCAGACCACCGTGAAAGAGCACTGTAGCCTATCAGATCAGATCAAAGAGGAACCGGTGACGTCACCGAGACTGCCGTGTAGCATTTCCTACTGAACACGCCCCCTTAGAAACAAAAGGGCAAAATCAACCTCCAGATCTCTGGAAGATGATTGAGACTAGAGAACAACTCAAGGAGTGCTGAACTGGAAGGGAAAGAAAGAAAACACCAAAAAATAGGAGAGCCATGGACGCGGTTCCCGCCCTGGGCTCCTCCCCTCCACGGCTTCCCGCGGCCCCTTGTGCGACTCCGCGGGGCTCAAGGCCGGCGCGCACCCTAACTGCTGATCCCTGGCCACCATCGACCCCTGGAGGCGGGTGAGCGACCCCCACGTTCAGACCCGGGCCTGAGGCGCCGCAGCCACGACCACGGTCTGCGCAGGCTCATTCACGGGCAGCCACGACCACGGTCTGCGCAGGCTCATTCACGGGCAGCCACGACCACGGTCTGCGCAGGCTCATTCCCCGCCCCCCCCCCCCCCAGCCACGACCACGGTCTGCGCAGGCTCATTCACAGGCAGCCACGACCACGGTCTGCGCAGGCTCATTCACGGGCAGCCACGACCACGGTCTGCGCAGGCTCATTCCCCGCCCCCCCCCCAGCCACGACCGCGGTCTGCGCAGGCTCATTCACGGGCAGCCACGACCACGGTCTGCGCAGGCTCATTCACGGGCAGCCACGACCACGGTCTGCGCAGGCTCATTCACCGGCAGCCCTGCAGCCCGACGCACCTCGGCTCCAGTCTGGTGGCTGGTCCGGGTCCCTGGTCTCTGGTGACTGGTGCGCCTAAAGGAACGTGCAGTGTCATCTGGCCCTGTGGAGTCGCTTCCCCTCACCCCGAAGTTACTGAGGGCAGAAAAGCCGCTCAGAGAGGGGTGGCAGAGCCCTGCAGCTGTGCAGGGCCACGAGGTCCAAAGCAGGGTAGTGGGGCTGAGCTAACTGCACCACAAACACAAAGAGCACGGCCCGAGACTCCAGGAGGAGCGGGAGAGAGGAACCCTCGCCCAGGGAAACAGCCCAGGGAAACAGCCGCGCGCACGGGAGGCGTCCCAGCCTTACCGCGCATGCCCAGGACAAGATGCAGCCTCGGAGAGACCCGAGGGAAGAGGAGAGATTGACCCCAGCCCGTTCTACAGGTTCAATATAAACCAGGGCGAGGGTCGAAAGGAGCCTTGACACACAGGAGATGATCTCTAAAACCTTAGGGAAGAGGGAGAAACGGACTGGGACACATCAGAGTAATCAAATGCCCAGACATCAACAAAAGACCACAAGTCATGCAGAGAAACATATTAAAAGAGAGGAAGCATAGACATTGGGACAACTAATCAAAACCAGTCATTCACATCTCCTAAATCAGTTCAGTAGAACTAAAGGAGCTAAAGATAATCGTGTGTGAACAAAAGGAGGAATGAGTCGTTTTTAAAAGGAACCAAACTGAACTTTAAGAAAAAGACAAAACACAATAAAGGAGATTAAAAATACACTACAGGCATTCAGTAGCAGATTTGAACAGGCAGAAAGAAAGAAGCAGTGAACTAGAAGACAGGACAATGGAAATCATACAGTCTGAAGAGCAGATAGAGAAAAAACTGGGTGAAAAAAGTGATCAGAGCCCAAGGGCCTTTGGGACCACGTGAAGTATACCAATAAATGCATTAAAGGAGTCCCAAAGAATTGAGGAAGGAAAGGGGAGCAGAAAGAATATTTGAGGAAATAATGGCTGATAGCTTCCCAGATATCACAAAAGACATGAAAATACACATCTAAGAAGTCCAGCAAATTCCAAATAGGATAAACCAATAGACCCACACCAAGACTTTTCTTAATCAAAACATCAAATACCAAAGACAGCAAGTTCTGAAAGCAACAAGGGACAGGAAATTTGTCACATACAAAGGATCCTCAATAAGGTTAAACGTCGATTTCTCATCAGAAACCATGGAGGCAGGAAGGCAGTGGGAAAACATTTATAGTATTGAAAGAGAAAAATGCCCAGCCATTTCCAGCATTTTGTCATGTCTGGCACTTGTCATGTCCAGCAAAACAGTTTTTCAAAAATGAAGGGAGCGTTTAAGACATTTGCAGGTAAACAAAAGTAAGGGAATTAATCACCACGAGACCAGCACTGCAAGAAATGACAAAGGGACTTTTTCTGGTTGAAAGGAAAGGACGGTAGAGAACTTCACACTGTATGAAGAAACAGCTCTTCCGCAAAGGTGGCCACATGGATAACAGTAAAGGCAATGTTGCTATATTCTTAGTATGTAACTCTACTTCTTACATTTACAACATTTAGAATACAATTGAATAAGAAATAATCATATTTCTGTTATATATATATATATATATATTTTTTAAACAATATAGACATTTATTTCCCTCTCTCATGTAAGAGCAGCCTGAAGATAGGCAGTCTTGTAAGGAGTCTCTACAAGGTTCATGAGGACCCAGTCATCTTCCATCTTGCTGCTCTCCTGTCCGCATGTCTTGGTTTTCCTTCGTGGTCCAAGATGACTATGCAAGCTTCAAGCATCTTGTCCCCATTCCAGCCATAGGAAGAGGAAGGGACAAAAAAAGAGTGTGCCTCCCCACGATAAGGAGAGTTCTTGGGAGCCACACCCTAGACTGTGCTTTACCTACATCCCAGAATCCAGAATTGAAACACATGGCCACACTTTGGTAACAGAGACAGGGGGCAGCCAGTTAAAAACTGAAGGTTTGTTTGCTAAGGAAAAGGGGGAGAAGAGATTTCAGGAATCCCCTAGCAGTCCCTCCTAACACTACAACTGTGACTTCAGAGGAACTGTGACCACAGACTTGCCAATGCTTTGCCACACTTCAGGTTTTTTTTTTTTTTTTGTCTTTATTCATTTTTTTAATATTACATTTTAAAAATATGAGGTCCCCATATACCCCCACCCCCCTCACCCCACTACTCTATTTCTATGTTATTGACATGCAAAATATAATGAGGTAATGTGTAACAAAAACAATTTTGGGGGAAGTGGAGGGGTATAGGAGCAGAAACTGTGTATGCTATTGGAGTTAAGTTGATATCTTTTTAAATTAGCTGGCTCTAAAATTTGGTTGTTAAATATAAAACCCATGGTAACCACAAAGAAAGTATTTAAAGTATATACAGAAGTGAAAATGAGGATCAATCTGTTTCATTACCAAAGGTCAACTATGCCCAAAAGAAGGCTGCAATGAAGGAAAAGAGGGACAAAAAAGGTATTAGGCCACAAGAAACAAATGACAACTGGCCTGAAGTAAGTCCTGGCTTATCAGTGATTGCACTGAGTATAAATGAATTAAACTCTCCAATCAACAAATTTCAACACATTCAAAAAGACTGAAATTATACAGAGCATCTTCTTTGACCACAATAGGATGAAGCTAAATATCATACACAAGGAAAATTGGAAAATTCACCAATATGTGAAATTAAGCAACATGCTCTTAAACAATGAGTCAAAGAAGAATTACAAGAGAAATTAGAAAATACTCAGAGATGAATGAAAACTAAAACACAACATGCCAAAACTTATGGGATGCAGCAAAGGCAGTACTTAGAAGGAAATTTATAGCTGTAAATGCCTATATTAAAATAGGAGAAATATCACAAATCAATAACCTAACTTCATACCTGGAGGAACTAGAAAAAGAAGAGCTAATGAAACCCAAAGGGAGCAGAAGAAAGGAAATAATGTTTAAATGGAGATAAATAAAACAATAGAAAAACAAAGAATCAATGAAACCAAATTTTTTTTTTAAAAGTTCAAAAAAATTGACAAGTTTTTAGCTAGACTGGAAAAAAGTAGGGGGAGCACTAAAATTAGAAATGAAAGGGGGACATTACCAGTGCTCTTGCAGAAATTGAAAGTATTGTAAGAGAATACTGTGAACAGTTGTATGCCAATAAATTAGATAGTCTACAGGAAATGGACAAATTCCTAGAAACATACAATTTAGCTAAACTGACTAAAGTAAAAAAGGAAGTTCTCAACAGACCAAAGAAATTAAATCAGTAATCAAAATCCTCCCAACAAAGAACAATCCAGGACCAGATGGCTTTACTGTTGAGTTTTACCAAACATTCAAAAAGGAATTAATACCAATCCTTCTCAAACTTTTTCAAAATACTGGAGGGAACAATCCCTAACTCATTCTATGATGCCGACATTAATGCTAATACCAAAGCCAGATAAAGACATCACTAGAAAAGAAAACCAAAGGCCAATTTTGCATATGAATACAGATGCACAAATCCTCAATAAAATTCTGGCAAATAGGATCCAACAACACATTAGAAGAATTCTATACCATGACCAAGTGGGATTTATCCAAGAAATGCAAGAGTGGGTCAAGAAAATCGATGTAATACAGCACCGTTAGCAGAAAGAAAGGGGGAAAGTCACCATCTCAGTGACTGCAGAGAAGGCATTTAACAAAATCCAACATACTTTCATAATAAAAACACTCAGAAAAATAGGAATATAGGTAACTTTCTTAACATGATAAGGGGCATAATATATGGAAGACCCACAGCTAACATTATACTCAATGGTGAAAGACCGAACACCTCCCTGAGATGGAAAAAGACAAGGATATCTGCTCTCACCACTGCTGTTCAACATTATTCTAAAAGACCTTGCCAGAGCAATTAGGCAAGAAAACAATTAAAAATAAAAGACATCCAAATTGGAAAGGAAGATGTAAAACTCTATTCATAGATGACATGATCCTTTACATAGAAAATTCCAAAGAATCCATGAGAAAACTATTAGAACTGGTAAACAAACTTAACAAAGTTATAAACTGTAAGATTAACACACAAAAATCAGTTTCTATATGCCAGCAAAGGATATTCTGAAATGGAAATTTTCTAAACAATTCCATTCACAATAGCTCCTAAAACAATAAAATACTTAAAATAATAAATTTAACCAAGGAGATGAAAGACTTGTACATTGAAACCTGCCGAAAGAAGTAAAAGCGGATCTAAATAAATGGCAAAATAGCCTTTGTTCATGGTCAGGAAGACAACATTGTTATGATGTCACTCCTACCCAAAGCAATCTACAGATTCAACACAACACCTGCAAAATCCTAGCAGCTGGGAGTGGAGGTGGCTGGAGCGATTGGGCACCTCCCTCCCACATGGGAGGGCCTGGGTTCGGTTCCTGGTGCCTCCTAAAAAGAAGACAAGCAGGCAACAAGTGCAAACAGTGAGGGGGGTGGGGAAATCTTTTTTTAAAAACAAATCCTAGCAGCTTTTTTTCCCCTCAGAAGTGGGAAAGCTGATCTTCAAATTCATGTGGAATCACAAGGGCTGCCAGATAATCAAATCATTATTGAAAAAGAAGAACCACGTTGGAGGTCTCTTACTTCCCAGTTTCAGAACTTACTACAAAGCCATTGGCTTTGTACCAGTGTAAAGATAGACATATAGAGCAGAAGAATAGAATGGAATTGGGAGTTCAGAAAAAAACCCACATGTCAGTGGCCAGCTGATTTTTGATGAGTGTGCCAGTTACATTCATTGGGGAAAGATCTTGTCAAAAAATAGTGCTGGGAAAACTGGATATCCACATACAACAGACTGAAGCTGGACCCCTATCCCATACCATATAAAAAAAAATTAACTCTAGGTTCCTGGGGCGGCGGCAGCACTGTTGGTGGGCCCCGTGCTGCGGCCACTCAGTGTTATGCCGCCTGCGGAGCTGCCGGGACGGGGGGACGGGCTCGTCCCCCTGAAGGAGATGCCGGCCGTGCAGCTGGACACACAGCACACGGGGACAGGTGTTGCCACTGTGAAAAACGGAAGAAGATGTGTGGAAGCGGGGTCGTTTAGCCAGCGCACCTTTACCTCGAAACAAAAGCTACTTAGAATTCAAAATCCAGTCCACAGGCATCTGGGTGTAGCAGTTTGATATAGTTATGAATTCCAAAAATAGATATTGGATTAGGTTTGAAATCTGGTCTATAACTGGGCATGATTGAGTTATGATTAGGGCTTTGATTGGGCCATGTCATTAGGGTGTTGAGTCCCCACCCTTTGGTGGGTGGGGACTCGCAGATAAAAGGCAGGGCAGGGGACAGAGCTGAGGGTTCTTAACGTTGGAGTTTTGATGTAGGAGTTTGATACTGAAGTCTTTTTTTTTTTTTTAAAGATTTATTTATTTATTTCTCTCCCTCCCCCCAACCCCGGTTGTCTGTTCTCTGTGTCTATTTGCTGCGTCTTCTTTGTTCACTTCTGTTGTTGTCAGTGGCACAGGAATCTGTGTTTCTTTTTGTTGTATCAGCTCTCCGTGTGTGTGGCGCCATTCCTGGGCAGGCTGCACTTTCTTTCGTGCTGGGTGGCTCTCCTTACGGGGTGCACTCCTTGCACGTGGGGCTCCCCTACGCGGGGGACACCCCTGCGTGGCAGGGCACTCCTTGCACGCATCAGCACTGCGCATGGGCCAGCTCCACATGGGTCAAGGAGGCCCGGGGTTTGAACCGCAGACCTCCCATGTGGTAGACAGATGTCCTAACCACTGGGCCAAGTCCGCCGCCAACGCTGTCTTAAGATGGTGCCCTGGGAAGTAAGCTCACAGAGGAAAGAGAGGCAAACCCCAGGAAGAGAGGAACCCTGAACCCAGGAAGAAGCAAGCCCTGAGGGAAGGAACCCTGAACCCAGAGAGAAGCAAGACCCTGGAAGGGAGGAACCCAGGAAGCCTGAACCTTCACAACCATACGCAGCCATCTTGCTCCAACACGTGGAAATAGACTTTGGTGAGTGAAGGAAATTATGCTTTATGGCCTGGTATCTGTAAGCTCCTATCCCAGATAAATACCCTTTAAAATATGTACCCCAATATAAATACCCTTTATAATAAATACCGGTTTCTGGTATTTTGCATCGGCACCCCTTTGGCTGACTAATACACTGGGGTATTGGATTTGCAACTCAAAGTGAATTTTAATCACGTTCCCCTTGGCTGAAACATGCATAGCCTGGTGATGAGGCGTGATGGAGCACTGTACCTCAACAGTGAGGGGAAAAACAGGCTGCCTTCCCCAGGAGGGACAGGTGGTGGGGATTACCTGTGACCACGTAGAGCTAAGTGTATATTTGAATGGAAGAAGTACGCATTGTCCAGCGTCAGGTATGAGGGACAGTGGGTCCAGTCGTTTGTGTGGATGAGAGTGCAATTTTGGATTGCCAGTTCAGTGGATTTTATCACACTCCTCCACCTGGTTTTGAAAAAAAATTATTTGAACAGCAGGTGTTCTGAATGTATGTTTTTGAAACTTCTATTTCTGTACTGTTAAAAGTGTTTACCACTTAATAAAGCTTTACTTGAACTATAGATGAAAATATATTCTTAAAAATATGCCATGCTTTGGGGAGCAGATGTGGCTCAAGTGATTGAGCTACCGCCTACCACATGGGAGGTTCCTGGTTCGATTCCCAGTGCCTCCTTTTTTTTTTTTTTAAGATTTTTTTATTTATTTCTCTCCCCTTCCCCCGCATTGTCTGCTCTCTGTATCCATTTGCTGTGTGTTCTTCTGTGTCTGCTTGCATTACTTGGTGGCACTGGGAAACTCTCTTTTTTGTTGCATCATCTTGCTGCATCAGCTCTCTGTGTGGTGCCATTCCTGGGCAGGCTACACTTTTTTCACGCAGGGCGGCTCTCCTTGTGGGGTGCACTCCTTGCACATGTGACACCCCTACGCGGGGGCACCCCTGCGAGGCACAGCACTCCTTGTGCGGCACCACTGTGCATGGACCAGCTTACCACATGGGTCAGGAGGCCCTGGGATTGAACCCTGGACCCTCCATATGGTAGGCGAACGCTCTATCAGCTGAGCCACGTCCGCTTCCCCCCAGTGCCTCCTAAAGAAGACAGAATTGGTGCGACAAGCAGGCACAGCAAGCTGATGCAACAAGATAACACAATACGAGACACAAGCAGAAAAAACACAATGAGAGACCCAATAAAGCAGGGAACGGAGGTGAATCAAGCAATTAGGTGCCTCCCTCCCACATTGGAGGTCCTGGGTTCGGTTCCTGGTACCTCCTAAAAGAAACAAGGAAGATGAACAAACACAACAAGTACAAACAACGAGGGGGTCAGGAGAAATAAATAAAACAAACCTTTATTTAAAAATATATATATACCATGCCTGTTGGTATTGTTTAAGGGACCAGTGTATTCATATATACCATGTTGTGATTTAAAATACTTGTGTTTTGTGATAAGAAAATCAGGGTATGCGCGCAAGGAGTGCCGTGCCACGCAAGGGTGTCCCCCGCGTGGGGGAGCCCCACGCGCAAGGAGTGCGCCCGTGAGGAGAGCCGCCCAGCGTGAAAAGAAAGAGCAGCCTGCCCAGGAATGGCGCCGCCCACACTTCCCGTGCCGCTGACGACAACAGAAGCGGACAAAGAAACAAGACGCAGCAAATAGACACCAAGAACAGACAACCAGGGGAGGGGGGGAAATTAAATAAATAAATAAATCTTTAAAAAAAAAAAAAAAAAAAGAAAATCAGGGTATTGGGTAGTTTATTTAAATAAATGTAACCTTATGGGTTGATTGATAGTCTTAAGGGGAAATAGAGAGAGAGATTTAAAAGGGCGTGTTTCTTATGCACAGTATTTGTTTTAATAGAGACGTGGAGGTGGGCGGGTTTCTTGGTCAAGCTGAAGTTCAGAACTCATTAGCTTTAAGTCTGCAGTCCCAAAGCTTGTTTGCCAGTGTCTTTTTTTATATTCAGTATAACAGAGTGACAGAAATGTATATTACTGGCAACTTCAGTGAGATGATTCTTTTCATAAAATGTATGTTTTTTCTGTAATGAATAATAAAGAGTAAGGAGCATTCAGTGCCACACTAAAAAAAAAATAAACTCTAAATGGATCGAGGACCTAAATATAAACACTAAAGACATAAAACTCCTAGAAGAAAAATCATAGGCAGGGAGGACCTTCATAAATGGGATTTGTTAACAGTTTCTTACATATGACACCAAAAGTATAAGGAAGGAAAGAAAAAATAAGTAAAATGGACTTGGCCAAAATTAAAAACTTTTCTGCATCAAAGGATACTAAAAGAAAGTGAAAAAACCTACAGAATGGGAGAAAATAATTGCAAACCATATATCTGACAAGGGTTTAATATCCAGAATCTGTAAAGAACTGCTACTACTCAACAACAAAAAGACAAAAAACCAAATTTTAAAATGAGCAAGGAACTTGAATAGACATTTCTCTAAAGAAGAAATACATATGGCCAATAAACACACGAAAAGGTGCCCATCATCACTGGTCATCAGGGAAACGCAAATCAAAACCACAATGAGATGCCATTTCACGCTTAATTAAGATGGCTATTATTAAAAACAAAAATAGAAAATGTTAAGCCCTGGTAAAGATGTGGAGAAATAGGAACCCTTATACATAGCTGGTGACGTTGTAAAATGGTGCAACCACTGTGGAATCATTTGGTGGTCCCTCAGAAAATTGGAAATAAAATTACCCTCTGACCCAGCAATCCCACTTCTTGGTATATACTCCAAAGAATTAAAATCAGGGAATTGGATAGATATTTGCACACCAGTGTTCATAGCAGCATTATTCACAATAGCTAAAAGGTTTGGAAGCAATCCAAGTGTCCATCAACAGAGGAACAGATAAACAAAATGTGATATATACAGCCAATGGAATATTATGTAGCCAGGAAAAAGAATGAGGTTCTGATGCACACTACACCATGGGTGAACCTTGAAGGCGTCATGTTGAGTGAAATAAGCCAGACACAAAAGGGCAGATAGTGTATGATCTTGCTCATATGAAACACTAGAAGAAGCAAACTTCATAGAGACAGGTAGCAGTTTACAGGTTATAGGGGTAGGGGTGTGCAGAGTAAGAGACTTAGCACTTAATGGGTGAAGAGTGTCTGTTCAAGGTGATTTTAAAAAGGGGTGATGGACATCAGTGATGTTGGCACAATATTGTGTGTGAAGTTACTGCTACTGAATTGTACACTTGAATGTGGTTAAAATGGGAAATTTTGGTCGCATATTGTTACTACAATAAAAAGTTAAAAAATACTGTCAATACGAAATGCTGCCAAGGACTGGTATAGTGGAACAGCTGCTCCAGAAGATAGTCAGTTTCTTGAAAAGGAAGTAGGCACTTACCATGCAAGTCCAGGAATTGCATTCCTGGTCACTTACCCCAAAGAAATAAAAACTCATGTCCACCCAAAGACCTGTATACCGCTGTTCAAAGCAGCGTGATTTGTAATAGCCCCAAACTGGAAGCCAGCTGGTGCCCTCCGGGAGGTGGGAGGCTGGCGGGTGGCCCCTCCACCAGGGAGGCGCCCCAGCAGGAGAGGGGGCGGGCTTTGCTGCGGCGGCAGCCTGGGTGGAGCTCACGGGAACCGTGCCGGGGGAAACAGTACGTCCTTTATTGCTCCATTTCTGTAACTTTCTTGAAATGACAAGATTATAGGACAGAGATCAAATTAGTGGCTGCCAGTGGTGGGGCTGGGGAAGGAAGGGCCGGTGTGACTCTAGAAGGGGCAGCCCGAGGGGACGGGTGTGCGCGATGGGACAGTTGTGTGTGGACTGCAGTGGTGATGACGTGAACCCACACGTGGGATAAGATGCTGAGTCTGTCTGTGCACATAGTCCACCAATATCAAGTTCCAGGTTTCGATCATCACATAAGATGCAACCATTGAGGGAAACGGGGTGGAAGGTACTCAGGGTCTCTGTACGATCCTGGAAACTTCCTGAGAACCTTTATTTCGAAATAAAGAGAGGGGAGCGGATGTGGCTCAAGCCGTTGAGCGCCCGCCTCCCACATGGCAGGTCCCGGTTCCGTTCCCAGTGCCTCCCAAAGAAGACAGACAAACACCAAGCAAACAACAAGCAGACGAGGGAGCCAACTCGGGGGAGCTGGTGTGGCTCCGTGGTTGAGCGCCTCCCACACACGAGGTCCTGGGTTCAATCTCTGGTTCCAGCACCAAAAAAAAAAAAAAAGTTACGCTTTCTGCCCGTGGACGCAGCCGCCGAGGAAGCGTCGTTCAGGCCTGTCCCCCCCACTGCCGTCCTCGCCAGGTCAGTCTCCTGAGGAGCCCGGAATGCTGCAGGAGCTCTCTGCTGAGGGCTGAGCTTTGGAATAACCGTGGGGGTCCGAGGAGCCGTTCTGCTGCGGTCATGGGAGCCCCAAGCGCCAGGGGCTCCAGAGGCTTTGGGCTTGTATCCGCTGCGGCGGTGGAGGCGGCGTAAGGGCCAGGCCACGTGGAGGGGGCTGCCCGGGGGAGGCCGCGGAGCCCGGGCCCCTCCCGGGGGAACGCGCTTTGTTGGCATTGCCAAAGACAGGGCAGGCCTCCCCAAGAGATGTGCCGAGCAGCGCAGGGACCCTGGAGTGCCTGGGATCACGACGACCAAGGCCGTGGCGAGGGGAGAGGCCTTGCCCTGGTGGCCCTGGACGCCCGGGACGGGGCAGGCTGTCTTTGGAAAGGCAGTGCTGCGACTCGCCACGCTGTCGAGGAAGGAAAGCCTGCCCACGCGAGCGCCGCAGCGCTTCCTCCAGCCAGCGCAGTCCACGCGGTTCCAGTCACCGAGGGGGTTTTGACGTGATGACAGCTTCGGTCATGGAGCGAGCTTCTGTGGTCATGCTGGTTTGGGTGGCAGAGACGGTGACAGCGGGGCTGGCTGAAATGGACGTGGTAATGACGGAAGCAGTTTTGGAGGTTGCAGATGCTACGAGGATTTTGGCAATTACAGCAATTGGTCTTCAAATTTTGGTCCCTTAAAGGGAGGAAACTTTGGAGGTAGAAGCTCTGGCCCTTACAAGTAGAAGGCAATATTTTAGCAAAACAACAAAATTATTGCATCAGAAAACAAAGCTTAGCAGGAGAGGAGAGCCAGAGAAGGGAAGAGACAGAAGCCAGAGGCAGGGAAGCTGCGGATCACAACAGATCTGTGACTCCGCCTAGCACAGTGGTGGCACAAAGACGACACGTTTTAGACAATACTCGAGTGTGGGTAAAAATGTAGGGACTTATTTATGACTAGTTATGTAACTATTATTTTCGTTTCTGCTGTGTGGAAAGTATAAAACATCCCAACAGAGGGTTTCCATGTAGGTTTTTATTTTTTGCTAAGTGTAATAGTCTGATGGCATTAAATCAATGTGTCTTTTTTAAAAAGTTAGAGAGAAAATAAAACATCAAGTCCGGGTAGTTTTATGGGCAAGTTGTAATATATGTTCAAACTTACCATAACTGTTCCAGAATAAAAGAGGGAGACCTACCCCTCCCCAATTCATTTTAATGAAGTTACTATTATCTTAAGATACCAAAACTCCTCAAGGATAATATAAGAGGGGAAAATCAGAAGCAGTCTGCTGTTGGAAACTGAGGCACAGTGGCCTCACAAGGAGAGACGTGCTGTCTCCATGGCTACGCTTGCAACCTAAGGAATGAGGTAATTAAGAGTTCCCGGGAAATGGGATGAAGCTGTCAAAGGCTGAAAGAAAAGATGAGCACATACTCTTTGGAGTGAATAGAACACTTAGACTTTGTACCTCGAGATAAGATTTTTTAAATTCTTTGGACTATGGGTGATGCTGATAGTTGATGCGTGGTGCTGCTTGATGTCACGTAGGCTATGTGTTCCTGCTTGTTGTCACGCAGACTGGGGTGTATGGAGAGCCCCTTGCAAACAATAAAGTTGTCAGGAGTTATTACTCGCAGACCCCCTGATCCCAGCTCTCTTGCGCGCTCCTTCCCCCTTTTCTCTTTCTTTCATTCCTGGTACCCTTTGGGTCCAAATCTCCAACATCTGCACACTTGAACACAGATGCAAAAATCCTAAAACAAGTATATTTGTAAAGCAAATTCAACAATGTGTTGAAACAAAAAACAAAAAGGAACAAAACATCATGACCAATTTGGATTAATATCTGGGAACCGAGGATGGTATTTAACATCAATGTAGGGATACCAATGCCATGTAATGAATTACCCCAAAACTTAACGGATGGGTTAAAGGAGGCGTTTATTTTGTTCATGATCTTACAGGTCAGGAACTAAGGCAAGGCTTGCCTGGCAGTGATTTCGGGGCTCTGTCGTGTAGTTTTCGTCATGTGTTGTCTGGGGCTGCGGTGATCATGAGGCTTGATTGGACGGGATGCTGGCTTTCTCACCCGCGTGGCTGGAAGGTGATGCTGTCCGGTGAGCGCTCAGGTGGCGCTTCACACGGCCTCTCCGTATGGCTCGGGTTCCTGCAGCTTTGCAACCTCCGGGTAGTTGAACTCCGTAAGTGGTGACTCCAGCCATGTTCCAGTGACTAAGGCAGAAGTTGGATCATCTCTTCTGGCCCAATTTTGGGTGTGACATGTTGTCACTTTTGCATCATTCTCCTGTAAGTGAGCCAGAGCCCACCCAGACCCAGGGCTCTTACCTTCGCCCTCTGAACTCTTAATCCCAGTCATTCTTCCTTTTTCATAAGAAGTTGCTCATGTCTTCAGCTGAGTAAACTGCTTAGCCTGATTTTGGACTATAAAAGTTTGGGGGTCCAAGGGCCTCTTTTTATTTTGTACTCTTAATGTGCTGTTCATTAAAGACAGGTACAATTCCTTTAAAAACTTGAGGGAAAAAAACATCAAAACATATCTGTGGCAGTTTGAGAGTATTTATGAATTCCACAAAGAGAGATTACGTTTGTAAACTGGTCTGTTCCTCTGGGTGTGATCCCCTTTGATTGTATTAGATTAAGCTGAGATGTCTGATTAAATTATGTTAAGATTAGGGCTTTGATTAGACCACATCAGTAGGGTATAACTCAGGTTAAGTCCCTGCCCCCTTGGCAGCCTAATATAAATGGGCACTCACTTTTTCAAAAAGACACAGAAGAAGATACACCGAAAAGAAAGAGAGCTCCACAGACACCGCAGAGGAGAGAACTTTGATCCTGCAGCCCGTGAAGAGAGATGAGCCATTTACCTGGTAGCTTGTGGCTGAAGAGAACAGAGCAGCTGAGCTGAGGAAGCCGGGAAGGAACAAACCCTGTGTCAGCCTGTAGCTGAGAGAGAGGAAGGCTGAACCTTCGCGGAGATCAACAACCATCTTGCTTTAACACATGGCAACTGACTTTGGTGAGAAAAGCAACCTTGAGTTGGATTCCTTAGGGCCTGGTAACTAACTGTAAGCTTTTACCTCAAATAAATACACTTTATAAAAACCAACAGATTTCTGGTACTTGGCATCAGTCCCTCTTTGGCTGATGAATACAGTACTGAAGTAGGTAATTTGGATTATATAATTTGGAACAACCCTCCTGCTGGGACATCTAATAAAGCTGGAAAAGATCTAGAAAATGGCCTATTGAAAGCACCTTTGTTGAAATCCAAGGGAAGACAAATAAAAAGAAGCAATCCTAGCACATTAAGGCAGATTTTGCCCTGTGAGTATTTTGCAATCCCAAAGAGGCAGGGGAAAGGTCAACTGTGCTAGTGAGATTAGAAGGCTAAGTCAGAATCTAAGATTAGCAAAATTGGGGACCTAATAAACCACCATTCACTTGGGCCCAGGACCCCTAAGGGCTGTACACTAGAAGTAAACTAGGAGTGTAGCAGTTTGACATAGTTATGAATTCCAAAAACAGATATTGGATTATGTTTGTAATCTGGTCTGTACTTGGTTGTGATTAAGTTATGATTAGGGCTTTGACTGGACCACGTCTTTAGGGCATTGAGTCCCCACCCCTTGGTGGGTGGGCACTCACACATAAAAGGCAGAGCAAAGGACAGACCTGAGGGTTTTTGATGTTGGAGTTTTGATGTTGAAGTTTGATGCTGAAGCCTTAAGCTGGAGCCCCAAGAAGTAAGCTCCAGAGGAAACAGAAGCCCCAGGAAGAGAGGATTCCTGAGCCCAGAAAGAAGCAAGCCCTAGGAAGAGAGGAACTCTGAACCCAGAGAGAAGTAAGACCCTGGGAGGGAGGAACCCAGGAAGCCTGAACCCTCACAGATGCTGGCAGCCATCTTGCTGCAACACATGAAAATAGACTTTGGTGAGGGAAGTAACTTATGCTTTATAGCCTGATATCTGTAAGCTCCTACCCCAAATAAATACCCTTTATAAAAACCAATTTCTGGTATTTTGCATCCAGCGCCCCTTTGGCTGACTAATACAAGGAGTAAACTAGTCCCACATAGGCTAGGTCTGCCTTTGAGACACCTGGGTAGCCTTGAAAATCTGATGCTTGGAATTCATATTAAGGTGATCTCAGATTGCTAGTATGCTAGTAAAAGCAATTGGAAAATCCTCTTTGAAGGAAGGTAACTTCATCCTAAGTTATTTCTACAAATGATTTTCAAACAATGCCCAGTGCATAATAAAAGATAACTAGACACTTAGGCAGACAAAACTCTGAGGACAACAACCAGCACAAACACACAGTACACACAAGTCCTCAGGGACTCAGATACTGGGTTTATCAGACACAGGCAGAAAACTAGAACTTAATAAAAGATATCTAAAAAAGAACCAAAAAGAAGTGACCGAACTATGAAGAACAATGACTAAAATTAAGAATTTAGAAGATGAGTTTAAATGATGCATTAAGTATCATTAAAGAAATAGTGAACCAGAAGATAGATGAGAAGAAACTAAGGTTACAACACAGATGAATTTTTAAAATGGAAAATATATAAGAAAGCATGAGAAAAGCATAGCGTGAAAATGTATAACTTTGTTTAATTGGATTTCCCAAAGAAAGAGAGGAGGGAGTAGATGCAATATTTGAAGAAATTATGGCTAATTTCAGATTCTAGAAGTCCAATAAATTCCAAGCAAGATAAATAAAAAGATTTCCACACCTAGACATACAGTAAAACTGCAGCAAAACAAAGATAAAAGCAGTCAGGGGTGGTGGGGGATAACTTCAAAGGAAATCCCATTAGATTGATAGCTGACTCCTCAATAGAAACAATGGAAACTAGAAGATAGTAGAATAGTATCTAGTATACCGAGAGAAAAAAACTACCAACCTGAAATTTATATCTAGTGAAAATATTCCTGGAGTCTTTAAGATAAACATTTTTAGACAAACAGCTTTTTTTAAATAGATTTCACATACCATAAATTCACCATTTTAAAGTGTACCATTCACTGATTTTTAGTATATTTATGTTGTACAGCCATGACCATTATCTAATTCCAGAATATTTTCTTCACCCCTAAAGGAAATGCCATATTCATTAGCAGTCACTCCCCATTCCCCTTTCTCCCCAGCCCCTGGCAGACAATCTATTTTCTGTCTTTATGGATTTCCTCTTCTGGATATTTCATATAAACAGAATATTACACTGTGGCTTTTTATGTCTGACTTATATCACTTAGCAACGGTTATCCATGTTGTAACATGTGTTAGTACTTCATTCCTTTTTAAAGCTCAATACTATTCCATTGTATGGATAGACTATACTTGTTTACCCATTCAGTCAGTGGATATTTGGGTTATTCCTACTTTTTGCTATTATAAATAATGCTGCTATGAATATTCGTGTACAAGTTTGTGTGCAGGCATTTTCCCCCCAATTCTCTTGGGTATACGTAGACCTAGGAGAGGAATCGCTGGGTCATATGGTAATATGATAACTTTTTGAAGCACGCAAGGCTGTTTTCTAGAGCAGCTTCACCATTTTGAATTCCCATCAGCAATGTATGAAGGTTCCAATTTCTCCACATCTTTGCTAACACTTGTATATGTCTTTTTTATTATAGCCATTCAAGTAGGGATGAAATGGTTTTGATTTGCATTTTCTTCATGACCAATGATGTTAAGCATCTTTTCATGTGCTTGTTGGTTGTTTGTATATCTCGTTTAGAGAAATATGTATTCAAATCCTTTGCCCATTTTTTAATTGACTTTTCTTATTGTTGAATTTTAAGTGTTCTTCATATATTCTAGATACTAGTCCCTTAATACATACATGATTTGCAAATATTTTCTCCCATTCTAGGAACCGTCATTTCACTTTCTTGATAACATCCTTTGGTGCACAACAGTTTTAAATTTTGATGAGTTTCAATTTGTCTATTTTCCCTTTGTTGCTTGTACACTTGGTGTCATCTCTAAGAAACCACTGACTAATCCAGAGGCACAAAGATTTATACTATGTATATTAGCCAAAGGGGTGCTGATGCAAAGTTCCAGAAATCTGTTGACTTTTATAAAAGGTATTTATTTGGGGGTAGAAGCTTACAGTCACAAGGCCATAAAGAGTAAGTTACTTCCCTCACCAAAGTCTGTTGCCACGTGTTGGAGCGAGTTGGCTGCCGGTCTCCGTGAGGTTCAGCCTTCCTCTTCCTCTGAAGGCTCCGTGGTCCCAGCTTCTCATCTCAGCTGTAGACTGGCATAAAGCTGGTCTCTCTTCCCGGGGCTTTTCTCTTTGCAGGCCCAGCTGCTCTGCTTTGTCCACAAGGCCAGCTGTAAATTATCAGGCAAACGGCTCACCTCTCTCCCTGGAGCTCCAGCATCAAAAACTAAGCTCTCGGGAAGCGGACGTGGCTCAACTGATAGAGCGTCCATCTACCATATGGAGGGTCCAGGGTTCGATCCCCAGGGCCTCCTGACCCATGTGGTAAGCTGGCCCACGCGCAGTGCTGCTGCGCACAAGGAGTGCCATGCAGGGGCGCCCCCGCGTAGGGGTGCCCCACACACAAGGTGTGCGCCCCACAAGGAGAGCCGCCCTGTGTGAAAAAAAAGCGCAGGCCACCCAGGAGTGGTGCCGCACACACAAAGAGCTGACGCAGCAAAAAGATGCAACAAAAAAGAGATGCATATTCCCAGTGCCACCTGATAATGCAAGTGGACACAGAAGAACACACAGCGAATGGACACAGAGCAGACAACAGGGGGAAAGGGAGAGAAATAGAATAAATCTTTGAGAAAAAAAAAAGTTAAAAAAAATTTTTTTAAACTAAGCTCTCTCCTCTACTGTGTCGTTTTCTGTGTGAGTGTCCACCCACAAGGGAGTGGAGATTCAACATCCTACAGTCACGGCTGAATCAAAGCCCTAATCTTAATTTGATCAGGTAAAAGTGAAACCTCTGAATTTAATACAATCAAATGGTATCACACTGAGAGGTACAGACCAGTTTACAAATATAATCAAATATCTTTTTTGGAATTCATAAACAATATCAAACTACCACACTATGTTTTCTCCTAAGAGTTTTATAGTTTCAGCTCCCACGTTTAGGTCTTTGATCTATTTTGAGTTCATTTTGTATATGGTGTGAAGTAGGGGTCCACGTTCATTCTTCTGCCTGTGGATAACCAGTTGTTCCAGCATCGCTGTTGAAAAGACTATTTAAGGCAATTCCAAGCCGTGGGTTCTCAGCCTCAGGACTGCTGACACTCAGCAGTGGATAATTTGTCGCGGGGAGCTCTTTGGTGCAATGTAGGGTGCCTGGCGGCTCGCCCGGCCTCTGCCCGTTAGGTCCCAGTAGCACGCCACAACTCTTCCTCAACTGTGACAAAATGTCTACAGATCTTTGTTTTGTTTTGCTAATTGTTTTACAGCCACAACAAACTAGTGCCGAGAATGCCCTGTACTGAACAGCACAGCACAGTTTCAAAGACGGAGGTGTTCCCTTCGCAAGGCCGAGCATTGCCGTCTCTGGGGTCTGGAGTTTAGGCTGCAGTCCTTGTTTTTGGACGGATCACTGGGGGGTGTCACAGTCCATGCTTTCACCGGATTTGAACAGAAGAAGGGCCCGCGGGCCAGGCAGAAGTAGATGAAGTACTTGCTTTCGTGTGTCACATAACGACCCAAGTTCCTCCCCACGGTGCAGTGCCAGGCGGGGTGGCGCCTCTTGTCAAACTCCTTGATCCGGGCCGCGGTGTCCTTCTCTGTGTTGTGTTTCTCCAGCGCCTGAGCTGCGCGCTCCCCCGGGTCCTGCTGCATCTCCTCCGACATGTCTGCGTTTTTGACCACGGCCTTTTGGTCGCTCACGGTTCCCGAGGAGTAGGGGCAGCCGACGGACGGACGGCAAGGTCTCCTGGGGGAGAGGCTAGCGGGGCCTCGGCCCGCGAGAGGTGCCGTGGCTAGCGAGGGCGTGGCGCATCCCTGCAGAGCTCACCAACTGTTCCGGAGCGGGAGCGGGTGCGCAAAATCAGCCCTGCTGAGAACCACGGCTCTACAATAATTTATGAAGTGATACACTGCACTATAAACTCTATACTGCTTTTCTTTCACAATAAAAAGGGTTTTATTTCACCGTAACATATTAAAGATAGAATGAATAAATGGATATAATTGCAAAAGATGACAGAAAAGGCATTTAATAAAATTCTCTAGTGCCCATATTTTATTTTTTTTAAATGAAGACTAGGCAGGAACTTCATTAACCCGCTGCCCTGAAGGGTTTGAGCTACACCCTTTAACATCACATTTGCTGATGAGTCATCAAAGCATTCCCTTTAAAGTCAGGAATGAGACAAAGATGTGCTGTCACAGCTTCTCATTCGTATTGAATAGCTGATCTCATCCCACACAGATAATAAAAAGAAATTATTTGGAAAGCGGATGTGGCTCGACCAGTTGGGTGCCCGCCTACCACATGGGAGGTCCCGAGTTCAGGTCCTAGTGCCTCCTAATAGATGAGCAGACACCACCCTTGCCACAATGAGCTAAATGCTGTCCCTGCAGCAAACGAGCTAGATGCCACCCCCACCGCAACGAGCAGACGCCACAAGCCAGCAGGCCCCGCGGCCCACAGGGGGTGGCTGTGGCTCGGGCCATTGGCACTCCCCTCTCCTGTGGGAGGTCCCGGGTTTGGTTCCCGGTGCCTCCTGAGGAAGGCAAGCAAACTATGAGCAGACAGACCAGAGAACCATTGGAGGCAGAGGGGGCGATAAATAAATTAATCTTTTTTTTTAAAAAAGGAAATTATTACAAGGGATTGGCAAGGAAGACACTGTTAAATCTCACTTGCTAATGCTGACTCACAGAGGGCACAGAGGATCTGCCCAGGGTCAGCAACCCTGGAACTTAAAAAGCCCGCCATTGAATGTGAGCCCAAGTGACACAGGGGTGGGGCTCGTTCTTTCATTCAGGCCACCAAATGTTCCTGACCCTTCTCTGAGTGTCCTTGCAGCTTTCTTAACCTGGAAAACATCTCTTCATCTTTCAAGATTCAGTTCAGGGAAGCAGATGTGGCTCAAGCGATTGGGCTCCTGCCTACCACATGGGAGCTCTATGGTTCGGTTCCCAGTGTGCCTCCTAAAGAAGACAGTGAGCTGGCATGATGGGCAGGCGCAGCAAGCTGACACAACAAGGTGATGAAACAAGAGACACAAGAAGAAAAGCATAATGAGAGACACAACAAAGCAGGGAGCAGAGGTTCCTGGTGCCTCCTAAAGAGGACGAGCAGGGCGGCGAGCTGGGGTGATGGGCAGGTGCAACGAGCTGACGTGACAAGATGATGCAACAAAAGACACAAGAGGAAAATATAACGAGAGGCACGACAAAGCAGGGAACGGAGGTGGCTCAAGCAATTAGGTGCCTCCCTTCCACATCAGAGATCACAGGTTTGGTTCCCAGTGCCTCCTAAAGAAACAAAAGAAGATGAACAGACACAGCAAGTGCAAACAACGAGGGGGTGGGGAAAGATAAATAAATTTAAAAAGAATTCAGGCATCACCCCCAAGAACTCCCCTTGATCCCCCACTTCGGGCTAAGTTGTCCTGGGCTTTCAAAGCATCACGGACTAAGATGCAGCCTCCCCCCTAGGCTGGGAACTTCTGTAAAGCAGAGACATGTCAGTCTTCTCTGTCTCCAAGGAGCCCAAAGCAGGATGTGACACCGAGTGGGTGCTCGAGTGGGTGCCTGGTAGACGCCTGTTCAATTTGCAAGTGACTCACTGGGCTGGGCCCCAGCGCTGCTGCCCACACAGGGCCCTGCAGGTGCGGGGAGCCCTCTACCCTGCCCTGCTGCCCTGACAGCGGGGGAGAGGGGCATGGTGAGGGAGGGTTGGCCGTGTCCTTCTGGAGAGGGCCCCGCTGTGCCTGACACGGCTGGGCCCTCAGCGGGCCGGGGACAGGCCGGGGAGTCCTGGCAATCGGCAGGAGGAGGCAGCCGAGCCCCTCTCCTCTGGGCCCCAGAGCACAGCCTCACTTAGGCTTTCCTTCTCTGTCCAGCCTCCTCCCACAAACATAGTTCCGAGAGCGGCCGCAGCAAGGCCTCAAGGCTGCCTCCCGGCCGCAGGAGAACCTGCGCGAGTCCGCGGAGGGCAGAGAAAGCGCCCGCGCTCCAGGCACGAGGAAGCGCCGCTTGTCCCTGCTTTCAGAGTGCTTCTTGGGGACAGTAGCCCCCTCCCCGGTGCGGGTCATTCTCTCCTCTCCTCCACAGTGCTCGGGGAGGGTGGGAGACAGCTGGCTGGAAAGGGAGCTCCTGCTCTGGCTGAAGGTCCGAGTCCACTCGCTCAGCGGCTCCTTCCCGGCCTCCCCTGCGAGAGCCGCCGCGGGCGCCGCCGGGGAGAGCGCCCAGGAGCGCACCCCTCGGCCCACGCCAGGCTCCCCCGAGGCCTGGGGCTCCCTGAGGGGAACTGGGGTTCCCAAATCCCTCACCCGGAAGCCAGGTGGGGAGCGCCCCGCTCTCGGGTAGCTGTGTTGGAACTAGCTGAGAGGGCCTTCTTGCAGGGCAGGTTTGCGCAGACATGGGGTACGGGCACGTCAGATGAAGTGTCCCCGTTTTTCTTGTTCTTCCTTTGTGTTTTCGGCTGGGCCCTAAAGCTGACTGAAGGTGCCCATTTGCTTGCTGGGGCTTACCCCAGCCGAGACCCGGCCTCCTGTGGACTCTGTCCCCACCCGGGGCCTTCTCGAGCCTTCTCTGGGCTGGGCCCTCAGCCGAGCTTGCAGGGTCCAGTTCCCGAGTGAAGGGGACGAAGTATCAGCCGCGAGGAGAGTCGCTTGCCCCTGGCCTCCCACCCCGCCCCTGTGTTAGTCAGCCAAAGGGGCAGCGATGCCAAATGCCAGAAATCTGTTGGCTTTTGTAAAGGGTATTTATTTGGGGTAGACGCTTATAGTTACCAGGCCAGAAAGTATAAGTTACTTCCCTCGCCAAAGTCCACTGCCCCATGTTGGAGCAAGAAGGCTGCTGCCGTTCAGCTCCCTCTTCCTCTTCCGGCTCCACGGTCCCGGCTTCTCCCAGTACCCGCTGTGGGCTGCGATAAGTCTCGTCTCTCTCCAGGGGTTGATTCTCTGCAGGCCCAGCTGCTCTGCTCACTCCACAAGGCTAGCTGTGAACCACCAGGCGAACGGCTCGTCTCTCCTCCCGGGGCCTCTGCCGTGTCTGTGGAGCCATGTCTAGCCCTCTGGGTTCTTCTCCTGTGTGTTTACTTCCCAGGCTCCAGCTCCAAACTCCAAACTTCTCTGCAGTGCGGTGTCTCTGTGAGTCCCTGCCCACCAAGGGGGTAGGGACTCAATGTCCTAATGACATGAGTCATTGATTAATCATTATTTAATCAAGTAAAAGTGAAACCTCTGAATCCAATATAATATAATTGAGGAAAAGACCAGTTTACAAACATCTTTTTGTGGAATTCATAAACAGTATCAAACTGCTACACCCCACAAAGGCTCTGGCGCACAGCATGTGCTCCACAAAGCTCCGGGGGAGCTCCAGAGTGATTGGGAATGGGGCAGCCCATCCTGCACACCCCCCCCACTCCGGGAGCAAAAGGAGGGGAGTAGTGCTGGGATCTAGTGGGGACCCTCCAGGCTGTCCGAGGTGACAACCAAGAAACCCCAGAGCCCAGACATTGCTCTAGTCCTTTGATCTTTCCTTGGGCCTTACAGTGGCCCGATGAGATATGGATGATCCCATTTAATAGAGGAAGAGGAAGAAACTGAGGCTCAGGGGGTTCAGAGACTTATCCAAGGTCATACAAATAGCCAAGAGCCAGGCCCGGACCACCTGGGGCCTGCCTGCCCCTCACACCCCACCCAGCCTGCCGGCCTCAACCACTCACCTTCTGCTTTTGCGATATTCTACCGGTGACTTTCAGAAAGGGATTCAGGCTAACTTTAGCCACATCCCAAGCCATAATAGGTAGTGCTTGTTGGTTTTTTTCCCCTAAAACACATTAATATACCCCTAAGCAATGATCAGAACATGATCAGAAGTACACCCACCACCAACGAAGTCCTGTGCGTGTCACAGGGACCTCAGCCCAGGAGCAGGAGGGAAGGAGAAAGTTCTCAGCCGAAAGCAAGTCAGCAGGACTGCAGGGGTTCCTGGGCCGGTACAGAGTTTGCAACCACCTGACTTGCTGGTTTCTAAATCTGCTTAATAGGTCAGTGGTTCTGGTCAAGAAAGGAAGCGGCAGGAGCCTTTCTGAGCAGCCTCCCCCGACTCCAGCCATCCACCGTCTACCAGAACCCAGCGGTGAGCTGGCCCCAAGGAGGGAACACCAGTTCTCCCTTCTCACGGCTGGTCTGACATCAACACTCCACAGTTTGGGTTGTGTGTGAGAAAGCGTGTATGTGCAAGAGTGTGTGTGCACACAGGGACACAGAATTTAAAGAAAAACACATTGGAGAGGGGATAATTCCATCATAAAGACCAATAAATATTTATGTCTACAACACGTAAAGAGCACGCACTAATGAATTTTAAGAAATGAATCGCCACAAGATAATTTGGTAAAGGATATGAGCTGGCAATTCAAGGGAGAAGAAACGAAACAGAAAATTTAACAGTCAGTCTAATGTGAATTACAACACGGTATAATTTTATCTTCCCCTTGACAAAACAATCGTGTATCAGGGCTGCTGTATCGCCCCAGATTGGGTAGCCTAACACAACAGAGGTGGACTCTTTCACAGTTCTGGAGACCACAAGTCCAGAGACAAGGTGTCGGCAGGGCCAGGCTCCTCTGAAGGCGCAAGGGGCGGTTCTTCCTGCCTCTGTAGCTTCTGCAGGTGGCCAGCAGTCCTCAGCCTTCCTTGACTCGTGGTTGCGTCACTCTAACCTCTGCCTCCTTGTAGCGTAGGCTTCTTCTGTCTGTGCCTTGTGTCCAAATTTCCCCCCCCTCCCTCTTATAAAAAGACCTCAGCTCAACTTGACTACATCTGCAAAGACCCTATTTCCACATAAGGTCACACTCACCGGAAAAGGGGGTTGGGACTTGACCCTGTCTTTTGGGGAAACACCATTCCACCCACTACGGTATATAAATAATGCCCAGAGCTGCAGAGGCCAGGACAAAGCCCATACCCCCCAATTCTGTAAAAGGCAGTTTCAATTAGCACGACTTTGGTCGTGTGTTCTGAGAGTCTTAAGACTATTCATTCTTTTGACCTATTAAGTCCACTCCTGGGACTTATTCCAAAACAAGAGAGGAAGTAAAGGGATTCATAAATGATTCCAAGTAATTTCAAAATAACCTCATTATTCAAAATGCTGAAACTTAGAAACAGCCAACAGGGAAATGATGTTTTAAAGACATGGTATATCAATTTGATGCATTACCTTGAAGTCATTTGTTACAAGTCCAACATCAGACAATGTATTAATGTGAAAAAAAGATTAAGTTCCAAGCAAAGCAGAAAACAAGGTTGCATACAAGCCTCTAACCAAGAATGCCCACAGACTGTGAAAAACCAGAGGAGAATATAGAAAACTAGAAGTGGTTCACAGATGGAGCGCAATGTGGCGGTAGAGGGTTCTTTATCTTTAGAAGTCCGTGGTGTAATTGTTACAATGTTGTTGGTAAACTAAGTACAAGCAGAGATTTTTAAAAATTAAAAGAAAAGAAGGAAAGAGACTAAAATGAAGGTTTTTTCTGAGATTAGGGGAGCCGGGAGCGGCATGCTCACAGCCAGAGAAGCACAGGGAGTGGGTGAGAAGGTCAAGGCCAAGCCGGGAGGGAGGCACAGGGCCAGCCTGTGAGGAGGCAGGGACCACTTCCTCCTTGAAGCTGGAGGTCTAACCTCAAGAAAGCACGCAACTCATTTTCTGGAAGTAGCCTCCATCAGTCCCAGTCTTGCCATCTGTTGGGGTTATGGACAAATTAATGCCTGGCCATTGGGAGATGACCTGGATTTTACAAGAGAAGTGGGAAAGGAGAGAAAAAAAATGCTGTGCACAAGATGTTTTAGCATTTGACCCTTTTCTAAGCAAGGAAGGAAACTGAGCATATCAACACATACCTTAGGAAAAACCGAATCAGCTTTTACTACCCACTCTCACATCTCAACTATTCTTTACCAACGGAGAAGGAGTGGGTGGAAACAAGGTCATGCTGGGGCATTCTGGGCAGCAAATTTGAAATTAGGAAGGGGCCATTCCACTGCTCGGAGATGGGCAGCAGCACCGGTGACTTCCCTCTGCCTCAGTGGCTTTGGGGTGAGATTTCTGTCTCACGCTATTTCTGTTAGACTAGCTTGGAGAAAATGGATGCATTTTCTGCACGTAAAAGTTTTAAAAAATTAATGAATTAACAGAAAAATGGTGGCCTTAAGTTAATCCACAAGTTGTTTTATTTGAGAAGGTTTTAAGATAAACATGACAAAAAGGGGGCATATAAAAAGCTGTCTATGTAAGCAAATAGAAAACTGGAGGAAATGGATACTTTCGGGGGGGGAGTACCAAAGTAGACTCCAAAGGAGAAAATATCAACTGTGCCAGAATAAACTGAAAAAGTTATCAGAAAGATTCCATCATCTCCCCCAACCCACATGGAGGAGGAGGCACAGTCTCAAGCATGCATGGTTTTCCAGATAAAGTCTCTCAAACCTTTAGGAATACTAGGGAAGCCTGTAGAATATTGATATCGAAAGTCAGCGATTGAGAGCAGATGTAGCTCAGTGGTTGAGCACCTGCTTCTCACAGACAAGGTCCCGAGTTCAATCTCTGATACCTCCTTAAAAAAAAAAAAGAGGGAAGTGGCTGTGGCTCAATCAGTTGGGCTCCGTCTACCATATAGGAGGGCCTGGGTCCACGTCCTGGGGCCTCCCTGTGAAGGCAGGCGCGCCCGCATGTTGTGGAGCGCCGCCCGGCCTGCAGGCGCTGCAGAGAGCCCGCTCGGCAAGGTGAAGCAACAAAAAAGGAAGGCAAGCAAAAAAAAAAAAAAAAGAACACAGAACAGTGCACAGCAAATGGGCACAGAGAGCAGACAGCAAGCAAGCTGCAAGGGGGGAGGGGAAATAAAATGAAAGGAAAGAAGAAAGAAAGGAGGGAAGGAAGGAGGGAAGGAAGGAAGGAGGGAAGGAGGGAGGGAGGGAGGGAGGGAGGGAGGAAGGCAATCAAGGGAAACCACAGACCAACACCATTTACTTGCACTGATTTCAGTGTAAGAATCCAACATAAAATATTAGCAAATGCAGTCCACCAGGATATTAAAGGAAGAAATCACCCAAACTAGATTTGTACAGTATGACAAGGAAGGTTCAATAGTGGGAGACCTCTTAATGTACTTTATATTACTATATTAAGAGAAAAAGCATTATCATCATAACTGATGTAAAGGCGTCTGACAAAATTTACTATGTATTACAAAAAGGTACTAAATCAGTGTCTAGTGAAGACAGGTCTGCCCTTTGCCCTGGGAGGTGACCCTAAGCCCTGGAATGACCTGCCTGATAGGAGTGCCTTTCTTTGCCTGGGGGCTTTAGCTAAAGGACAGTCTACCAGTGTGATTTAGGAAGGGGCTTTGGACCACGCCGTCTCAGTGCCCACCTCTGGGTAGGCCGTGTTTGATTGAGCTCCAGTCAAAACTCTGGACACCAAGGCTTGGGGGCGAGCTTCCGTGCTGGCCATGCTCTGTGCATGTTGTCACTTGTCGGACGTGGAATAGGTTACGCCATCCAGGACTCCACGGGGAAGAGGGCGGCTGCAGGCCCCACGTTTGAGCCCCACCCACATTCTATCCCGCGTGTCTCTTCCTTTGGTGCATGTCTCTTCCTTTGGCGGGTTCTAGTTTGTGTTGTATCTCCATAACAAGCCTAGCTGTGACTACAACAGCTCTCGGTAGGTCCTATGAATCCTTCTAAGGAATTATCCAGCCTGAAGGTGGTTTTGAGAACATCTTGTTGAGTAAAATAAAATGACTGCTGCCTGCATTGGGCATGGCTGGGAGGGACCGCTTTCCAAAAAAGGATCTTCCAGAAGACAAAAGCAATTGACATGCAAGTATTTTCTGAGAAAAGCAACCATGGAACACACCCTCCAGAATGGCAGCTAAGTTCCGGTCCAGGAGAGAGAGCTATCAGAGCGGACAAGGCCACTATACTCATGTATATCTGCTCCCCACTTTGCAAGACCCCCCCCATGTAAAAGGGAAACCTAACGTCAGCCCATCAGAACACTTCCTCCTTGCTTCCCTGGTTTGCCCTTCGCAAGTTCCCCCTTTCCCCTCCCTCAGGGGTGCTCCTTTCTATGCGTGGTTTGGATGTCTCCCAGTTCATGAATTGTAAACTGCTCAAATCAACTCCCATATTTAATATCTTTTCTAATATTTTAATACTCCCCAAATTGCAACTGGTATCAAAAGTGAGGGCCATCACCTTCCCTCAAACTGCTCAGCTGGCAAAACTCACTGCAACTCCAAAGGGGGATACTTCCTCAGCTGATAAAACAATACACCCATCAAGCCAAGATCAGCATCATTTGAAATGGCTGAAAGCAATGGCAGCGTTCAGACGGCTTCTGAATCCCCTCTACACCACTATTATTTGGGAGATCACGGCTGATGAAATTAGGCAAGCAAAAAAAAAAAAAAAAAGTAAGACATTTAAGGAGGAAGGAGGATATGAAATATTATATTTATCCCAGAAAATCCAAGAGCCGCAACAGAAATATATGGCAAACACTTAAGGTGTGAAGTACAAAATTAATATACCCAAACAAATAACCTGCCTGTGCACAACCGATAAACAGCTAGAAAATTTAATAGAAGAAATTATCTCATTTACAATAGTACCCCAAAAAATAAAACTCCCAGAAATAAATGTGCTAAAATGTGCACAAAATCTATTGGAAAAAAATCTTTAAAGGCTGCTGAGGAGTAGAAAACACTTCAAATATATAGAAAACTATACTGCATGTGTGCTTTTCTATAAAGATTCAAGGTTAAAAAGATTCAACTATCAATACCAGCACTGGCAAGGACGTGAGACCGGTACTTGCACGCGCGCTGCTCACAGGGCCCTTTGGGCAGTTTCTTAGAATATTAAACAAACTTAGCACATGGCCCAGCAATTCCACTCCTAGGTACCTCCCCAAAAGAAATGAAAACCTATGTCCACACCAAGACTTGCACAGGAATGTTCAGAGCCAACTTATTCATAATGCCCCAAACAGGAAACAACCCAAATGCCCATCAAGTGATGAAAGATTAACAAAATATGCTACATTCATGCCAGGAAATATCCAGCCATAAAAAGGAAAGAAGTCCGGGTACATGCTACCACATGGATGTACCTGAAAAGAAAACATGATGCGAAGTGAAAGAAGCCAGACACAAAAGACCATGAATTATACAATTCCATTTACATGAAATGCCCAGAATAGGGAAATCCATAGAGGCAAAGTAATTAGTGGTTGCATGGGGCTGGGAAGGGAAGGGGGCGACTGCTAATGTGTTTGGGTTTTTTTCTGGGGTGGAGATGATAAAAATTTTCTGGAATGAGACGGTGTCATGTAATGGTTGTACAATCTGAGAATATACTAAAACCACTGAGCTGTACATTTTAAAGTGACAAATTCTGCTGTATGTGAAGTATATCTCAATTTTAAAAAGACTAGTAGGAGAGGGAAATTATTGCAAATGACATTTTCGTTTCAGAATTAAACGTAAGATTTTTCCCCTCCAAAAAAATGGGGCAAGAAGCAATCCCTTTCGGTTTCTGTGGACTTCCTCCCTCAGTCCTCCAGCTACCTGGAGAATTTTTGTCTGCTCTCACCCAATAGGATCAAAGGCCTTTGTTTGCCTTGTAATTTGGGGCAGTCACCTAGCAGGTAGATGACAAAGGAGCCCGCGGGCTCTGGGTGAGCTGCCAAGGAGCATCCCATGTTCCATGACTCACTTTACCCAGAAACAGGCTTCCTTTCCTGTTTATCATCTGGGAGAAAGAATAAAATGGCATATGTTTTTCTTTTCCACTAATAATTTGTATAAGCCAAACTTTGCAAACAATGGTTTCCGTGGCAACCTCTAACCCACTCTCTCTTCACACATACACAAATACAAACTGCTCTCCAGTAACTGGACCACATCTTTTTCCAGCCAACAGAGACTCACTTGGAAATCACACTTAGACCAGAACAGTCAGGCGCTCACAAAGCTTGCGGGGGCACAGCGCCAGAGCTATGGAAACGCTGGCCGGGCACGAAGCTGGAGGCCACTGGCCAAGAAGGCAAGGGGCACGTGCCTTCCCTGTGGCCGGCTCCCTCCTTCTACCCTGGAGTGTAGGGCAGTGACACATCAGCTTTTGCGGTCCCTCCACTTGGTCAGTTTTCTCTAATGGAAGTAACAGTAGAGAAAGAACCCAAAATCACAGCTACACCCAATCCAAAAAAAACCAAAACAGGCTGACTTGGGGACTAACCATCTCACCGCATCGCTGCCTGGTCTTCTCGGCTTTACTTTAACCCGGGGAAAAATGACCGAGCCAGGTGTCCAAGCTCAGAGGACCTCCTGCCCCAGATGCTGCCTGGAGGCCCTCCCACTTTGGGCTGTCCCCCTCCCCCGCTTTGGCACCCTCAGCCACATACTTGGGCCACCTCTTGGCCTGGACTAGAGCAAGCTCTGCCCTCCTCACTAGCTTCGCCAGGCCAATTCACCCACAGGGAAAGGCGACCCAGTGTGCCAGCACGCTGCAGGCCACAGCCCGCCCTGCCCTCTCCCCAGCGCCCTGGACTCCCCAGCTGTGCGACCTGTGCCGGTGCCCTCGGCCCCCACTCAGGAGCCCCATGCATGGCTCAAACCCAGCTGTCGGTGTCTTGAATTCCATAACTTTTTAACGAGGGACCTTGTGTTTTCGTTTTCCACTGGGTCACCCAAATGATGCCACTGTCCCTGCTTCACAGCCACTTGAGGCAGGTCCTCAGGGGGCTGGGTTGGGCCAGGGTTCCCACAGAAAAGGCAGCTCCGAGCCCCGCTGGGCCTGGGCTCCATCCCCTCTTCTAGAACAACTGGCTCACTAACACCCCTGACTGTTCTAACGATGAGCTGCCCACCTGCTCAAGGCCTGGCATCTCACCTCGTGGCAGAATTAACAGTAACGGGAGGCCAGCGCCAAAGGGCCGGGCCCTGCCAGGTGCACACTGTGCTAAAGATCCCTCCCTGGGCGGCCACGGCACCCAGAGCTGCCCTTGGAGCGCGACTGAAGGTCACCGGGAGGGAGCCTGTCCCAAGCGTGGCATCTCCCACAGCTCTGCCTCGGCAGCCCTGGGCGCTCTTCAGCTCAGGGACAGTCATTCCCAGCTGTGCTCTGGGATTGGAAAGGTCCTTCCTTTCCTGTGAAGCCTCTTTTGGGGTTTCAGGAAGGAAGTGGAGACAGCGAGAGGAAACCGCAAACCCATATAACTCTAATTGCAGTATCATCTCCAGGTCCCGTCGTGTCCCCGCCTCCTCCTGGAGGTTCGCTTGGAGGGTGGGGGGCCCAGGCCTCACGCCATCCTGAAACCACCCTGGGGGCATGGTATGCTCCCTGAGATGACGCCCGGGGGCCCACAAGGGCCAGCCAAGAAGGGCTGGGGCTGGACGGGTCTCCGTGCCCGGGGCCCACGGATGGGCTGCGTGTTTCTGCAGAGCTGGGGCTGCTGACAGGAGATTTCCCTCTTAAGGACACTGTGGGTCAAGGCCCCAGCCAGATGGTCTGGCCCTGGGAACATTCTCTTACAGAGAAGCCCGATGAGGAAGAGAAAGCAGGGCCTTCAGCTTCTGCAGAGCTGAGAGCACGGACGGACGTTTCGCAGCACCGTGTTTATAACCCGAGGGCCCGGGGTGCCTCGGACGCCCGGGATGCCGAGGTGACCCTTCCAAGCTCCCGTGTGCGCCCCAAACTATGCCTCCAGAAACTTGAGTTGGCAAAGCCAGAATGAATCCCACTCTGCTCTCCGACACCCAGCACCTTCTCCCTAGCCTCACCAGAGAAGCACCTCACTCCAAGATGGGGCCAGGGACACCTGGAGAACCCTCAGGTGCCGGCGGGAGCTCTTTGCTCTTTTTGTCACAGTGGTGACCACCCCGGGAGCCAATTCCACCCCCTTAAACCTTCTGGGAACACTTAAGGCCCAGGCATTGCAAAAAGGATTAAGAGACATGTTTTTTCAGTTAGTCGTAAACCACCCATGCTGGAACGTTTGCAAAACTGACCGGTTGCTTCATATTACCCAGGATTCCTTGTTCTTTCTTTCTCCATAAATAATTTCACAAGGTTTTCAAGCAAATTTGGTGCTAAAAGCCCTTGACCATGGAATAAACAGGATGCTCAGGGCAAAATGCCTCCCCCAGAATGCAAAGCCAAAAACCTCATCCTCCACGAGCAGTGCAGGGGGCAGATGGAGATTAACTTCTACCTACAAAACATTCCCTGCCTTGGGCTCCTCCGAGCATGTGCAATTTGTTTGCACTGGATATGCATTTTACTATGTACATACATTTTTAAAAAAGATTTTTCCCACTGACATGTCTTTCCCATGCCAAGGCTGGGCCAGCCCATCAAGCTCATAAGACAGGATCCTGGCGCCAGGGAGCTCACTCCTCTGCCAGAAAGGCAGGGAATGCCAACAAAGCAGGGGAAGCATGCCCAAGACACAAAGCAGGTCTCAAGACTGGCAGGGCAGCTCTCGGAGAAGGCCACTAATAACCGAGGAGTCACCCGCTGCATTTGAGCTATCAGATACGGTCCCCGTGACTGATTTAACAAGGCCGCTCTTATTCCCATTTGGCAGGTGTGGAAACGGTGGCTTGGAGAGGAGGCTCATCCCAAGTCACGCGTTGAGAGCTGGTGGACCTGGGATTTTGGAGCCATATTTTCTGGCTCAACAACCCACTCGTTTTAGCCTCTGTAAGTTCTGTCTGGCAGGCTCTGGAGGTAGACAGAATTCTCAGGTGACCCCCCAAGATTTCCAGCCTCTAGTGAAGACAAACCTTCCAGTTACTCAATCAGACACTAGTCGAGGTGTTGCGCAAAGGGGTTTTGCAGCTATAATTAGAATGCCGAGTCAGCTGACCTTGAGACAGGTGGTTATCCGGGTGGACTGGCCTCATTGCTCTAGCCCTCTAACTCTGGGTGAGAGGCAGGGGTCGTCAGATATGTGAAGCACAAGCTCCGATCCACACGCTGTGGCTGTCTTGAAGGCCAGGTCGCAAGGCGTGAGGCCCCGAGGGCCGAAACAGCCCCTGGCCAACAGCCAGCACGGCCGGGGAGTCCAGGTGCAAGGAATTGAATCCTGCCAACAACCGGACACGCTGGGAAGCAGCTTCTTCTCAGAGCATTCTGGAAGGAGGTTAGGTAGTGTTAGGAGTCTCCATGTCGAGTTACTCTTTTAATTCCCCCTTTCCAGCTGGTCCTCTTTGAATGGAAGTCACTGCACAGCCTGCACATTATTTGCTAAACGCAGCAACCCTGTCACAGCAGCCACATTTCAAGAGCCCAACGCTTCCGTTCTAGAACATCAAGTCAAAGCAAACAGTCTCCGGCAGTTTCCCAAACGTCATTCATGTGCTTTGCCCTGGATTTGAAAACAGCACCTTGATTTCACCTCGGTGAGACCCTGGGCAGAGTTCAGCCGTGTGGTACCAGGCCGCTCACCCACAGGAACCGAGATGGTAAAGCAGGGATATTCTAACCTGCTAATTCTGTGGCAATGTGTTCTACAGCACCACAGTCCCTGACAGGTGTCGCAGACACCAGCCCCGGCTGTCACACCTGCTGGGGCTCCCTGTCCCCCCTCTACCACCCCGGGGCTCCTGTGGGCAAGAGCACTCTACCCTCCCTACAGGAACCAGGCCAAGGGCCAAGAGAAGACGGCAGGCCTTGCCTTAGAAGATTCTGAACAAGTCCCGCCCTTTTGGGCCTCAGGTGACTTACTGGCTTTCTTCACAGCTGACCCCAGGGCAAGCCAAGAGCCCTAGGCCCCAGCTGCCCAATACAGTTGCTAGAGGCCGCATGCAGTTATTTACATATCAGTTAAAATTAAATAGAATTAAAAATTCAGGTTCCAGGAGCAGCCTGTGTGTGGACGAGCAGGCTTGCTGCTGGCTTTTCCCATCCTACTTCCTCCTCCTCCTCCAGGGGTAAGCTCGGGGGCTAAGAGGCCCCCTTGGTCCTAGGCCTCTGGCTAAGGCCAACTCCTCTGGACTCCAGGGTCCACCAGCCCAGGGGGAGCCTAGTTCCCCACCCATGTGAATGCCGCCCGAGGCCTCCCTCCTGGCCACCCAGTGCCGGGGACAGCTCTGCCACCCCACCAGCTCTCCTGGGGCCAGGAAGCCCCAGATCTGCAGCCTGCATACCCGGTTGACAAGGACCACCTGGGGCGCTTTTTAAACGCCCACAGTTGCCTAGAACAGGTTAAAACGCAGCCCGGGTAGAGCTGATAATCAGCATTTAGACCGTCCTGGGGCCTTATGAGCAGGATGCCCAGGCTCCCAGGCCTCTGGGAAAATCCCTACACACAGAAACAGCCCAGGTGCAAGTGCGGAGACCTGGGGCAGCGCCTGAGTCTGGCCCCTTTCTGAAACAGATCCTCCCACATAATGAAAAGTTCTGGTTCTGCTGTGTCCACATCTCCGTGGACTCCAACTTCGGTATTGAGACCCTTTTGAGAAATCCCTCTCCTTTCCCTATTTGACCAGGCAGGAAGGAGATGGTAGTTCGGCACTTCTGGGTGCCTAAGCCTCACTATTTATTCTTTCTTCCCTGTATCACATCTCTGGCCCCTTGGATTCTTTTTTTTTTTTTTAGGTATTGGGGCCAGGGATTGAACATGGGAAGCCAGCGCTCAACCACTGAGCCACATTGGCTCCCCTAAGTTGGCTTTTTCATTTATTTTGCTTGTATTTTTTTGTTTATTTTTAGGAGGCACTGGGGACGGAAACTGTGACCTCCCGTGCGGGAAGCAGGTGCTCAACTGCTTGAGCCACACCTGCTCCAACCCCCCATCCTGAACAGAATTAGGCTGCAAGCTTTTCATCTCGGTTCTCCGTCCGGGGGTAGCCATGCACTCCCCCCGAGAGGACGGGAACTCTGTAACCTGAGCGTTCCTCTCGGCTGCTGCCTGGGGAGCAGGTAACTTGTTTCTCAGACTCCAGGGGTTCCAGATGGTAAGGAAGGAGCTCAGGAGGGATTCCGCACAGAGTCCCCGTCCATCCAGAACTGAGAGGATTTAGATGATGAGATCTACGGCTTTTGAGCTATGCACCAGATTTTGGACTTTGAAGTTGATGCTGTAAGGGGATGAGGCCTTTGAGGACCTTAGGTGGGGTGAATGCATTTTGCATTTGAAGGGACTTACTTCTTTGGGAGACCAAAGGGCAGACTTGGTTGGCAATGGCCCCCCAAGGATGTCCAAGATGTCCAAGTGCTAATCCCCAGGACCTATGAATATGTGAATCTTCATGGCAAAAGGGGCTTTGCAGCTGTGGTTAAAGTTGAGGAGATGGGAAGCGGACTTGGCCCAGTGGTTAGGGCGTCCGTCTACCACATGGGAGATCCGTGGTTCAAACCCCGGGCCCCCTTGACCCTTGTGGAGCTGGCCCATGCGCAGTGCTGATGCGCGCAAGGAGTGCCCTGCCACGCAAGGGTGTCCCCCGCATAGGGGAGCCCCACGCGCAAGGAGTGCGCCCCGTAAGGAGAGCCGCCCAGCGTGAAAGAAAGTGCAGCCTGCCCAGGAATGGCGCTGCACACACGGAGAGCTGACACAACTAAAAGAAAGATTCCCGTGCTGCTGACAACAACAGAAGCGGACAAGGAAGAAGACGCAGTAAATAGACACAGAGAACAGAAAACCAGGGCGGGGTAAGGGGAGAGAAATAAATAAATCTTAAAAAAAAAAAGTTAAGGAGAGTAGAACAGATTATCCAGGTAAATCCGATGTAGTCACATAAACCCTTACAACCAGAGAAGTTTCTCTGTAGGTGGAAGAGATGAGGCCGACACAGCCTGGAAACTGGCAGGTGCTCAGTAAGTGCTTGGTGACGAAAAACCAGTGGAATGAGCATTGTTTGAGCACCTGCTGAGCCTGCCTGGGTTCCAGTTACCAGCCGTGAGGACAAGCCACTTAACCTCTGACCCAAACCTTTTCTAGATGACAGGAATAAGGCGCAGAGAGGTGAAGTAACTCACCACAGCCACCCGGGGGTCAACAGGGCTGGTTTTCAAAAGCAGGCCCAGCACACCCCGTCTGGTTGCTAAATCCAGCGCCATCCTTCCACCCAAGATGGCTTGGCCCTCACGGGGAGAAGGCCAGGCATGGGCAGCTGCGAAGGCTTTCAGGGCCCGCCTGATTCCTTCGCTTTTCTCTGGCTTTTCATTCTGGCCGCTGGCTGTCTCCACTTTGGAAGGCGCAGGGCAGCCAGGCTGCGGCGACTGGCCAGCAGGGGGCGCAAGCACCTAAGGCTTCCCCCGCCAGGGTCGAAGCATTTCGCAGTGAAGAGCCACTGCAGAGCGAACGCCAGGGCCTCCAGAGTCCCTAACAACGGGGACCCCGACCACAGCAAATGGCTTCAGCTCCACGGCTGGGGAAGGGGCAATGCACTTGCAGAGGCATTGGCACAGTTCAATGAAATAATGCAGGGAAGAGTTTCTAGCAGTCCCTGGCACACAAATTGATTGAATTCTGCCCACCCCACCCCCATTTTTTTTTTTGACTCTGCTGTCTCACTCCTCCTCTGCTCTTTTGTCTTTACCCAGACTGCACTTCAGAGCACTCCCAAACATTCCAGCCAAGTGTCCTTGGGCCAATTATAAAATACCTAAATACCGGGTGGGGTGGGGTGGTGGGGGCGGAGGCGGGACTCGATCAACCAGCCTCTAAGAGGGCTCCTTTGAAAACTGTGGCCGGCCCGGTGTAAACTCTAGAGCAGCGTGCCTCTGCCGGGGTACTGCCGTCTCACCCCAACGCCAGCCATCCGCCCACCATTTAGACTGCCTGCAAGTTATGCAAGGCCGGTGGGGACAAGATAAGCTGCCGCACCTCTGGAGGCCCCTCCAATGGGGACGCAGACACTCTCAGATGACCTCAGAACAATCTCTGTGCACATCTGCAGTGATCTGCAGGGAGGAGGGGTGTCTCTCCCTGCTCCCCAGAACCTGCAGGTACCTGGTATTACCGCACAGATCCCTGACACCTTAAGCCATCCTGGGAAGGAGGGATGGGCCCCACTTTACAGGCTAACCTCCAAGCCCAAGGTCAGGCAGGAGAGGGCAGGCCCGGAGCTGGAGCCCAGGTGTGACTACGCCACTGTCTCCCTCACCCTAGGCCCGCAGGGGTCCTTACGCTCAGGCACCGGGGTATCTGCGAAATGCAGGTCACTTTGGCTGACCGTGCACTTTCCCCCTTACCCTTGCAAATGAGCAGCTGCTCAGCGCGATGGAACCGCTGGCTCCGGCCTTAGCCACGCCAGAGCTAACCCCTGTGTGCCTGGCAGGTTTCAGGAAGGACAGTCTGAGAAGGACTCTTGCCCCTTCTGGTATTTTTCCTCTTCCACCTAATGGTTCATACTCAAACAGGCCAGAAGCAAAGCTCTGCTTCGGTCCTTCCCTCCCCCTCCGGCTTCACCTGACGCGTGAAGAAGTTTGCGGTAAAGCTTAGTTTTACAAGAATATGCCACAAAAAGAATCAGGGAACTCAGCCATCCAAAACCAGCTAAATGAGGATTCTATTTGTTTATTGTTTTCCTAAGTAAAGCAGTTCCAAGAAAAGTGAAGTCACAGCCGAAGTTGCTTATTTTCAGTTCTTAGAAAAGAGCCAGTTTCAAAAGGGAAGCTCCCTTGCCCTAGCACACAGGCCTGCCACTGTCTGGCGTGTGGTGCTTCCTGATAAGCCTGCTTTGATTTGGTACCCGAAAACTAAAACCCCCAAGATGCATTTTCATTTGATGTCAAGGAGGAAGCACTAGCGGCAAGAGCGAGAGTCATTAATATTCAGAGAAACCAGAACAGTTCAGCTAACAGGCCGAGGCGGCCCCTTCCAGCTCAGAGCCACCAGCAGTTTGGGGGGGACTGCTGGACAAAATGCACAGCCCCCTCCTTTTCTCAGGCCCACACTCCTGAGACGTTGCAACAACGCCAGCCCCACCAGGCATCATTTACCAGAAGGCAGGTGAGGACAGTCTGGGCAGGTACAGCTCAGGGGGTTCTCGGCAGCCGGGGTCAGTGCGCTGGCAGAAAAGGTTTCCGACCCGGGGCGCCCTCAGTCGGCAGGCTTCTAGTTGAAGTCTTAGAGTCCTCCACAGGCCCAGCTCAAGGGCTGACTGCCGAGTACCACCCAATAATTTTGTAATAAAGGCTTTTTAAAAAGATTTATTTATTTCTGTCCCCTCCCCGCCCCCCGCCCTGGTTGTCTGTTCTCTGTGTCTATTTGCTGCGTCTTCTTTCTTTGTCTGCTTCTGTTGTTGTCAGCAGCATGGGAATCTGTGTTTCTTTTTGCTGCATCATCTTGTTGTGTCAGCTCTCCGTGTGTGCGGCACCATTCCTGGGCAGGCTGCACTTTCTTTCGCGCTGGGTGGCTCTCCTTATGGGGCGCACTCCTTGCACGTGGGGCTCCCCTACGCGGGGGACACCCCTGTGTAGCACGGCACTCCTTGTGCGCATCAGCACTGCGCATGGCCAGCTCCACACGGGTCAAGGAGGCCCGGGGTTTGAACCGTGGACCTCCCATGTGGTAGACGGACGCCCTAACCACTGGGCCAAGTCCGCTTCCCTGTAATAAAGTTTTAACCTAAGAACGCTCTAACACAGAACCATGGACTGTATCAAAGTTAAAGTTCAAAGTAACAAAGGCAGCTGCTGCCCTGTGAAAGCCAAGAGGATCCAAAGGGGTCCTGGGTGGGATCCTGGGGCAGAAAAAGGAACTGAGGCAAGAAAGGAAATCTGAATAAAGCCTGGACTTCAGTTAACAAGCACGGAGCTGTATCAGTTCACTGTAAGAAATGGAACAGGAAATTCTAGTAGGGTATTTGGGAAGTCTCTGTGCCATCATTGCAATTCTTCTGTAAATCTAAAACTTGTGAAAAATAAAGTTTATTTTTTTAAAAAGGCAATGGATAGATGGAAGCAAGAACTGACCGCTCCCAGCAGCGAGGACGTGGTGCTTCCCATGTGCTGGGCACCACGTCGCACAAAGGGTGTCAGGCCCGTCTGCGTTTTTCCTTCACACCAGTGTTAAGGGCTGAGTATAATCTGCATTTTACAGATGAAGCAGCCGAAGCACAGAGAGGTTAGGTAATCTGCTCAGAATCACACAGCAAGTTTAGTGCCAGGCAAAGAGCTCAAATTCAGGTCTGTAGGACTGCAAAGCTTCCATTAAAGCTCAGCAGTGTTGCTTCAAAAACCTTGAATTTTGAACAAAAACTGCTCAAAAGAAGCTTCAAACTTTTAACATGCCCAGATCAATAATTTAGAACAATGTGTACTTTCCAATATGTCCTGCCTTTAAAAAGAAATTTCTATAGTTTAAAAACATAACGGCATATAAAACCATTTATTGGTAGTAGAACATCAGTAACCTGGACAAAGACATAGCAACGTTGGAACAAAATTCAACTCCCTTGACATCCACAAGCTCAAGAAAATTGAGGCCTGGGTAATAGGCAGAGAGCGGAAGCCGAACATTCAGCACAACCACAAGACAAGAGTCACTCTCCACAGAAAGACGTAAGACTCTAAACCAGGAGGTTGCTCCCTCACGGTGTCTCACCAAAAATTGGGAGGCAGAAGTTTGGTTAAGGCCTGAAAGTCCTTCCCAGTCTTGATTTTAATGCCACTCTAAGGCATCTGTCATCAAAAAAAGTCTGAACGTGTTTCAGCATCTCACGGTGAAGGCAGCATGGCAGGTGTCACCTTCCATATCCAGCGGGAAATGATCCTAGAGGCTGAGTGGGAATGGAAAGGGCTGTATCTTCCAGACCGCCGCTGTGCCTGCACTTGGAAAATGCCATTTGACTTGCAAACTGGACGTGGAAGTCACTGAAGGAGAAGAAACGGTGCCGCCGTGATGTCATTCCTTTTTCACGCACTCTATTTTCCTGCCCGTAACCACACTTTAATCACTGTGGGCAATGATTGAGAGTCAAATTTTGCACCATAAAGCAAGGTCACAGTAGTAATGGAAAAAAGTATGGAAAATGCAACATGACATTTGTGTGTTAGAGAGAAAGAGGGAATATTAACACACACAATCCCAAAAGAAAAAACAAAACATGGGCTTTTTATCAGCAAACATATTCAAAGCAAGGGGCAGCAGTGGAGGCCGCGGTAGGTGAAGTTTCCGAGCATTAAAAAAAAATCCTACATCCAGACACCTTGATGAACCAAAGCTCTGAGGAACTTCTACGAAATATCCACTGTACGATGTCTATGAACCCCACATGGTATTAGAACCTCGGCAGCTTCAGAATCTCGGTTGTCTTGGTGCTCCGGCATCACCTAAGGAACATTCCTGTGTAAGTCTTCCACCTCCAGCTCCCACATGCGCTCGTGGATGGGATTGTCGGACAGGTCTGTCATCTTCACAGCCTGAAGGCACGGCTCCGGGCTGCACGCCTGAATCACACCCATGACCATCACGTACTTCCCTAAAAGAACAAGAAGCCCATCTTAAGGTTCAAATTAACGGCGGGGGGGGGGGGAATGGAGACAAAAAAAATCAGATAGTACATATCAAAATGCCAAGGGAGTCAGTGATCGCGATGCATATGCACTGACGATAAATCAAGCATTTAATCCACAGGGTGACATCGTTTGGTTTCTGGCTTTTAAAATGTTAAAACCACAGCAAACTACCTTTGTGCACAAAATAATCCAGCCCTAGGAAGGGAAGAGACCCTCACATCAGAGTGTAGGTTACCATGACAGAAGATGCTCCAAGGCAGAGGTAGAGCCCCAGCTTCTCCCTAAATCCGTTCCTCGTTCAGTGCCACCAAGAATGCCACTGGTCTGGGGCACAGGAGGCTCCTCTTTCTGCAAAGACACTCCCTGAGAGCCCCAAGCAAATCCCCTTTTCCCTGAATGCTGCCAAAAAGCCAGACAAGAACCAGGCTCCCCCCACCAGCCCCATTCCAGCTGCCCGGGACCAATCCTTGCCACCGCCAGCTTCGTCCTGCCACTGGCTGGGCACACGCCAGCAAATCAACAAGAGGGCAGGCTGCCATCAGAGTGAGCTAATGACAGATTAATAGCAGCTCTCTTCCCATTCCCTCCGGGAAGTGGTTCTCCTTGAAAGCAAAACTTGGCCAGTCTTAACCACACAAAACTCAATTGTGTAAAAAACCCCAAACACAGCGGCAACGGTGGGCACCCTGCCAGTCCCCCTGCATGTCCCTGCCAGACTGCTTTAATCACAGCTCATATCCTTCCATCCATCAGGGCTGAGTCTTCCCGTGGACCCAGGGCTCTGACTGAAGTCAGGCCAGCTGACACCTGGGCCCTTTGGTTTGCGACCTCTGGCAGGAGGTACTTAGGTTTCTCTGAAGCCATCTCCAGATTCTACTTGAACAAGGAACCTCAGGGCCCTCGGTGACAAAACCCGGTTCTACAAATACACTTCCCACTCCCTGAGCATGGCCCCACAGTGCTCGTGGAGATGGAACCCTCAGAAAAAGAACGAAGGTCCAGTTAAAACTGCAGCGATCCCAACCAGGCCAGGCTAACACTAAGGATGCACCCCACCGGATGCATGAGCTAAAGGCAAGGGCTGCTGCCTCTCTCCTGAGATCAGGCCAATAGTTACTAATCCTGCTAATTCTACCCACCCCCAGCCGCCCCTGCCCCCAGCTCAGGCTCCTTGCCCACACACCCACTCCCTTTGCTCAAGCCCCATCCTCTCCTGCCCGGGTTACTTCAAAGTCTTCCTCCTGCTCCCAGGCTCCTCCCCTGCACAGCCCCTTCCCCACCCCGCAGCCGCATCGTTCTCAAGTGCAGCTCCTGCTCCCAGAACAGCACGGACCGCAGGGCATTCCAGGATGTCAGTCCCTCCCTGTCCCCTCACAGACCGTGAGCAACTGGAGGGCTGGGCCGGTCTCTGCCTCTGCCTCTTCAGCACCTGCTGTTTATGAAAACACAGTGCTGGGAGCTCCATGGAAGGAGAGCAGCTGAGGGAGAGCTCCGGCGCACTGGCTACAGCTAAAGGCCGCTGGAAGTGGAAGCAGGCAGGTGGTCCAGCCAGCACCGAGGCTCGGCTTGAAGGGAGCCCTCCCTACCTCCTCCGCTGCCCCCAAATTCTCGCTCACCTCCAGGTCTTTGCACATACTGTTCCACACACACGGACACAGGGTGACAGACTGCCCCAGTTTCAAAACTGAGATTCCCATATCCCAGAACCACCTCAGTCTCCAGCAACCCAGGGCTGATCAACCTACAGACAACTCCAGCACATCCTGTAGGGCCACCTCCTCCAGGAAGCCTTCTTCAACCCCAAAAGACAGGATCAGCTTCTTCTCCTTGGTGCCCATGGTCCCCTCTGTGTGCTTATCCCTATAAGATTCCTTCATGTCTTAGAGGCTTGTCTCCTGGCCTGGATCCCTGCCAGAAGGCAGCAACTCGGCTTTGTCAATCAAGACCTAGAAATGACATGGCCCTGGTCCAACTGGCATTCAGGCCAATAGGTAAGGCAGAGGCTTTCCAGGGCTCATTCCTTCAAACACCGAGGTACCAACAGGGCGCCAAGCCTCATGCCAGGGCTGGGACCCAGGCATGACGATGCCCGGGCCTGTCTTCAGGGAGGAGTACTGGGCGCCAAGACTCCAAGCAGGACAGGTTAAGTGCTAGACCCGACTTTTTTCCCTAGAGGGCCAAATAGTAAATATTTTAGGCTTTGTGATCCATAGGGTCTCTATCACTATTAAATTCTGTCATTAGTGGAAAACAGCCCTAAACAACATGCATATGAGTATGCCCCAACAAAACTCGAAGACACTGATATCTGAATTTCACTTACCTTTTTTTTTTTTTTTTTTAGGAGCGAGCAGAGATTGAACCCAGGACCTTGTACATGGGAAGAGGGTGCTCAACCCCGTGAGCTACATCCACTCCCCTCCATTACTTTTCATGTCATGAAATATTCTTTTGATCTTTTCCAACCATGTAAAGATGTAAAAACCATTTTTAGCTCCCAGGCTGTATGAGAGGGGACGGTGGTCTGTAGTTTGCCGGCCTCTGTGCTACACTAACACTAGACAGGTGGAGATGGAGGGAAAGCCGAAGGATGGCAGGGGATGGGGAGAGGCCAATTTTATCATAAATAACGATAGTCATAATTTTTTTGAACCCTCACTAGGAGCCAGGTGCTGTGCTAAGGCCATTTTCTGCCTATTGAATCCACAGAACAGGCAAGAATTATTAGATTATTAGCTGAGAAAAGTGTTCCAGGCAGCTCACCTGGACAGGGGAAGAGGACAGGGACAGGACAGGGAATTCCACCCAGGTCTGTTCTGACTTCAGAGCAGGCCAGGTCAAACCAACCAACCTCCACTGGGAATCCAAGCCTCTCGGGGGGCAAGGGCCCTCACAGGGGCGGGAGGGGGGAGGGAAGGTCCACATCCTCTGGACCCCCTTAGCTTAAACTTCACACTTGCCTCCCAGGTCCCGTACATGGGCACTTGCAGCGTCCTGCACTTCCTGATGGTTCCACTGCAATCAGTGGCTGTCTGGGAAATCAGTCCACAGTCTGTGCCGCCACCCCCACCCCAGGGCACAGGTCTCTGCAGCTGCTCAGTGCTTCCCACAGGCCTGGGGCGCAGCACTGTCAATGGACATCAGGTGAATGAATGAGACGGGTTCCAGTGCCCGTCACTCAGAACAAATGCCGGTTCCTCGGGGCACTTATGTGCCAGGCACTGGGCCAGGTGCTGGGGAGATAACGGTCCTCCTGGAGTTCCGTCCACCAGGGGTTTTCCAAGTGTGGCCGCAGGACGACAGCCATCAGCAAAACCTGAGAGTTAGAAATGCAAATCCATGGCCCCACCCAGACCTACAGACTCAGGAATCCTGAGGGTGGAGCCCAGTCCTCGGGGTTTTAACCTGCCCTCTAGTTAAACAGCGCGCAGGCTCCCGCGGGAGCACAGCTGGGGTAAAAGAGGCAAAGAGTAGTGAGCTACCGCCTAAGGCAGTTCCCAGAAGGAGCCGGGCAGGAAGGTCCCCCTTCCCAGGGGGCTAGGGGGGGCTTTCCTGGGGAAGAGATTTTCGAGGTGAGTCGCTAGGGATGAAGAAATAATTCCAAATACATTTCCATAGCTTGATGAAAAAGTCACCGGTGGGGAGGGGGCTTGTTACAATCCCGATGCCGGGGCTCTTCCCCTGGATCCTCCGAAATAATTTAAACGGGCCACAGGTGGGGTAAGGCTTGGCAGGGGGGCGGCGAGGAAGGAGGGGACTGAAGAGCAGGACCGGCGAGGCCGAGGCCCGGGCGTGGGGCAGCCTGGCCCGGCCCCCTGGTGAGCCCCGGGTTCGAATGCAGCCTCGGCAGCCTCCCCGCCGAGCGCCCCGGGCCCCACCCGGCCGTTACCTGGCTCGAGGCAGGGCCGCCCGCGCGGCACCCGCTCCAGGCCGCGCACCGAGAAGGGCCCGCTCGGGTCCCGCAGCCTCGCCTCGTCGCCGCCCGCCGCCAGCACCGTGCCCTGCATCCACACGGCCGCCAGCTCCAGCGGCCCGCGGCCCGCCCGCGCCAGCCGCCACGCGCCCGGGCCGCCCTCCACGTCGCGCCGCAGCTGCTCCGCCAGCACCTTGAGCGGCGGCGACCGCGGCAGCTTCACGGCCACCGAGCCGCCGGCGCAGAGCGACGAGGCCGCCGCCATTCCACAACCCTGACGGACGGCGGGGCGCGGCGCGCGGCCGCCAATCAGGGGCGCGCTGGCGGAGCCGGCCAATGGGCGGCGCCGGGAGGCGGGGCCGCAGGGCCGAGCCGCCTGCCTAGTCGCCAGGAGTGCGCATGCGTACATAAAGTAAATAAACGCCCCCCCACTGAAGAATGAATGGAGAAAATGAACAGAGAAAAAAACTAATGAAAGAAGGGAAGTAAAGAGTCTCCCTCTTTCAACGCTTCTCAAAATTTGGCGTGCATGCAAATCACCTGAGGAATGTGATTGCTGCATTATTGCACAGAACAGTACTCTGCACACAGAAGGTGATTAATAATAGTAGCGTGGTAAGACCATGCTTATTGGGAGCTAGCAGGAGTCCGCCCATCCAGTCAGGAGATAAGGCTGGCAAGGAGACAGAGACAGCTTGTAAAACTGCCCTTTTGCTTTCATTTATTATATTTTAGTAACACTAAATAATATAAAAGTTAAATCAATGTATTTTTGACAACAAGCGCACGTTCATTGTAAGGAACTTTAATGAAGAAAATGTTAGAATAAGAAACTGGAAGAAAAATTGTAAAAATCTATTTTAAAGACAGAAAAGGAGAAACTGTAACACTCCTCCCTCGCTGATGGGAATGTAACATGGTGCAGCAGCTGTGGAAACAGTTTGGTGGTTCCTCAAAAAGTTAAACATAGAATTACCATATGACCCAGAAACTCCATTCCTAGGTAATATCCAAAGAAAGTGAAAACAGGGGCTCAAATAGATACTTGTACATCAGTGTTCAAAGTAGCATTTGTGGAAACAACCCAAGTGCCCATCAACAGATTAATGGATCAACAAAACACGGTATATATTATACAAACAATGGAATATTATTTAGCCATAAAAAGGAATGACGTGCTGATAGATGCTACCAAAAGGACAGATATTGTATGATTCCCCTTATATGAAATACGCAGAATAAACAAATCCATAGAAACACAAAGTAGATTAGAGGTTATCAGGGGCCAAGAGGGGAGGGCAGAAATGGGAATTATTGCTTAACAGATAACCAGGTTTCTGTTTGGGCTGATGGAATAGTATTAGTAACGGATGTTGATGATGGCGGCCCAACAGTGACTATATAATTAGTGCGACTGAATTGTATACCTAAAATGATTGAAATGGGAAATTTTATGTTATATATATTACCACAATACATTTTTTAAAGTGAAGAAAATAATATGGCTAAGATGAAATATTGCAAATTATTTTATAATGCATGTACTATACTACAAAGACTTACTCTCTCAATTACGTATTCTAAAATAAGAATTTCAGAGTACTAAATTTAAAAATCACTCATAGATAACCACTGTTAACTTTTGGGTGTATTAGCATCCAGGTTTTCCATTTTACAATCTATATGTGCATATATTTTTAATATACAAATATTGTTTTGTCATCTGCCTCTTTTCACTGAATAATGAACAACTTTCCATATCAAGAAATATCCTGTGCTTCCTCCTGAATGGCTGCATAATATTCTAATTTGTCACATCACATATTTAACCAATCTTCCATACTTGGATGTTAAGACTGTTTCAATTTTTCACTTTATAAATATCTCTGGGTGAACTTAGATCTAAATCTTTGTGTATAGCCTTTCTAGATAAATTCCTAGAAATGGAATTGTCCCCTAAAAATTGGATGCCCCCAATCAGCAAAATCCACAAACCCTAAGGTGGGCATTTCTTAATGTTGGGGACTATTTCTGAAGAGATTTGTGCTCCCAAGGCCACCTGCAGTGATAGGCAGAGGGTATGCAGAGAAAGCTTGATTTTTATAGAGTAGCTAAGACATACTGAGCTTTGTAGGAAGCAGCCCAGGACCCCCATGCCCTGTAAAGAGCCTGGTCTACACAGATGAAGAAACTGAGACTTGCGGAAGCGAAGCAGCTTACCTGTGGTCTTTCTGGCACAGCCTGTTTGGTTCCTCGTCTCTACACCTCAAGCCTGAGCTACAGAGTGGTCAGAGCTGATGAGAGAGCAAGGATATCAGCCAAGAGAGGAGTCGACCTCCTGGTTTCCAGTGGAGGCCCCACTGACCTTCCCTAGCCACCTGAAAGCTGGAGAAGTGCTAAGCAGGGAGCTGGATGAAACCAGAGGATCCCAGGCCTTGCGTCTACACCGAGAACTCCCCCATTCTGTTGGCCTCCAGATTTGCCATACACCCCCCTCTCTCTAGCCGCACATCACATTGATGGTGGAGTCATCTTTCCGAAACTCAAGTCTAAGCATATGGGCCCCTGTTTTATAACTTCCCAATGGTGTTGTCCCCACAGCACGTGCAAGGACCAGAGCGGGGAGAGAGAGCAGGAAACCTCTGGCAAACTGCCGGCATTTGAATGGCTGAGATGCAGAGTGCAAATGAGAGCTGGAGACAAACAAGGCTGTCCTACATTTGTTATCCCCATTTTGCAGGTGATGAAACTGAGGTTCTGGTCAGCGACAAGTCTGAACCACATGGCTAGTGAGTGACACAGCTGGGACTTAGACCTAAACCTACCTGATCCCAAATGCTATGCTCCTTTTCCCACACGCACCCTTTCTCTGTCTGTACCTTGGCTCAGGCTGTTCTCTGCCTGACACCTGTCCCCCGGGTGAAACCCTGCTCAGTCTCAAATGCCTGCCCACCCCCAAGACCTCCTCTCTCAAGGTTCCCCTCAATTGGAACCAACCCCCACTTTCCACACCAGTTTCCTAAGAGAATACTCCTGGGAAACGGACTTGGCCCAGTGGTTAGGGCGTCCGTCTACCACATGGGAGGTCCGCGGTTCAAACCCCGGGACCTCCGTGTGGAGCTGGCTGATGCACGCAAGGAGTGCCCTGCCACACAGCGGTGTCCCCCGCGCAGGGGAGCCCCACGCGCAAGGAGTGCACCCCTTAAGGAGAGCCTCCCAGCACGAAAGAAAGTGCAGCCTGCCCAGGAATGGCGCTGCCCACACTTCCCGTGCCGCTGACAACAACAGAAGCGGACAAAGAAACAAGACGCAGTAAAAAGACACAGAAAGCAGACAACCGGGGGAGGAGGGGGGATTAAATAAATAAATAAATCTTTAAAAAAAAAAAAAAAAAGAGGATACTCCTAACCCATTGACATTTGGGGACCATTCCTTTTTTTTTTTTTAATACAAAAATATTTTAATTGAAATTTTAAAAAATTAGACATTATGGGAAGTCAATGGTATGATATAGTTAAGGTACTGAAAGATTGCTGTAAGATCTGTTGTCTTATATGCAGAGTGACATTTTCTTCCACATATCCGCCAAATGTCTTTGTTTTTTCATTTCATCTTCCAAGAACATTTAGGTTACAAAAAAGTCACATACACAATACAGGGGATACCCATATACACAACACCCTCCCCTAATTCCTCTCACCCTGATTAGCATTTTGGGGGGGGGTTATAACCTAATACTATGTTTATTTACTGCTTTGGCCATTGGGAGCTCTTTTGACAGATTCCTGTGCCCTTCCAGATCATTCCTTGTGGTGGGGGGCTGCCCTGTGTGACTGGGGGATTTGAGCAGCACCCCTGGCCACCCGCCACTAGAGGCCAGTAACACCCGTCTCAGTTGTGGCAACCTAAAATGTCTCCAGATATCGCCAGATGTCCCATGGGGGGCAAACTGCCCCCTGTTGAGATGCTTGCCCTCGTCTGCAGCACCCCTCCACTGTCCTGAGCCGTCTGTGCTCGAGTCTGGGTCGTCTCACCGGCGAGGTATGGGACCCAATTCAGGCGTCACCAGTGGCCAGGCAGCCCACGCTGGTGGAGCCTTGACCATATGTCCCAACAAAAGGGGCCGGTCACACTCCGCCAGCGGTCACCGTGCAGGAATGTGGGCCAGGAGCGCCAGATCTGATGTTTCAAGATATTTTAGTGTATGATCTCCACATCAAAAAAAAAAATCGTCGGCCACTTACTTTTGGAACGAAAGGAAGGAAAAGAAAGCCCCCACGTGGGCAGGTGGCGGCCCCTGGGCAGCCAGCCTGCGAGCTCTGTCCCTGGAATGCACGCTCACCAGGCACGTGAGGGTTAACATCCGGCTCCCTGGAGGCTCCTGCAAAACATCCAGGGGGCTGCAGTCTCGCCAACCCCAGCAGTTGCACAATCGACGTCTTAAATCGTCAAGGAAAAACGAATCTTATCGTCAAGAGCCATCCCTGGGGTCTGCTGACGCACGTCGGGATTCAGGCAGAAGGAGGTCCCTCCGCGACCCCAGGCCCACCCCGGCCGAAGCGCAGCCTGCGGGCCTTCCTCGCCCACAGGCCAGTGAGAGCAAAGATCCCTGGAAGGGGCTTTCCTGTCACCTGCTCCACGAGGACAAAGGTGAGGAGGGGAATTCTGGGCTTGGCCTCACACTCAAACCACCCATTCATCCCTTCTCCAGCAGCCCAGGCCGAAAACACTGCCGCTTGCCAGGAACACAGACCGAATTCCATCGTGCTAAGAGAACTTGTTCTGGAAGGATCTACACACAAGAGACCCCTTCCTATAGCAATAGCTGCTCCAGATGAGCACTTACTATGGGCCAGGCACTTCGCAATCAAAGACTCAGAAAATCCTTATGACAACTCCTAAGCCCATTTTATAACTGCGGAGCCTGAGGCTTGGAGAGGTCACGCACCCTGCCCCAGACCACCAGCCGGGAAGAGGTGCCAGAGATTCCCATCCCCACCTGGCACAAGAGGGCCCCCTCGGGGTGTCTTTCAGTCATCAGGCCTCCACATGAGGGGGGTCATAACCTCAAGTCAACCAACAGATGCCCCCATTAGTCTGGATCTTAACCAGGGGATAATTCCCTGGGAAATTTTATAAAAACACGGGTTCTATCAAAAAACAAATCCGGAACCCTGGTTAATGAGAGGCTTGCCAGAGTACGGGTGGGGGAGCATATACTGAGGTCTGTGGCTTACTTTGAAATGCAATTAAAAAAGAAGGCAGCTTGATGGGTGGCTAGAGACACGGACAGATGGACAGACATGTGACAAGGCAAGTAGAGTAAAATGGTCACTACGGAATCGATACGGTGGGCTCAGCTCCTCAATAGGACGATGTCAGGAACAGTTCCAGGTTCCAGGCCTGCACCGCTGCCCTCAGGCATTGGAATCTCTCGGGCTGGGACTCCAGCGGGGTTCTGGGCCCAGGCCCTCGTCACTGACTCTCCCCCACACCCAGCGGCCAGCAGGCTTCCCGCACCCTCATTCACGGAACACCACCGGAAGGGTGCTGGACAGGCTGACGCTCTTGACCTCGGGGCCCCTTTTCCTCCACTCCATGCCTGTCTCACCCTACAGCACCTGGGGTCCTCCTTCAGCAGTCCAGCTCCCCCGGCCCCCCTGGAGGGCAGGACCCGGGGACACTGAGTAGGACGAGGCGGAGTGGTGTGGCGACCGCCGCTCCCAGGTCCCTGGCCCAGTGGTGGTGTCTGCTCCAGGCAGCCAGCCCCAAGCCCAGCTTCCCGGAGGAGCCGCTGGCCACCGCCCATATCTGAGAAATAAGAGCCATCCTGCCAGGCTGATAACAATGGCCGTTCCACCAACGTACCACAGACCAGGCGGCCTGCCAGATGCTGCACCTGCAGCAGCTGCCGGTTCCTCATTTCATCCATGAACTCCTGCTGGGAGCTCCCTCCACCCCCATTTTACAGATGAGAAAACTGAGGCTCAAAAAGGCACTAAGCCTACAGTAAGCAAAACAGTGTAATACTGGCATAAGGCTAGTCCAGGAAGCAGACGTGGCTCAACTGAGAGAGCGTCCGCCTACCACATGGGAGGTCCAGGGTTCGAACCCAGGTCCTCCTGGCCCATGTGGTGAGCTGGCCCATGAGCAGTGCTGCCATGCACAAGGAGTGCCGTGCCACACAGGAACGTCCCCTGTGTAGGGGAGCCCCACGCGCAAGGAGTGTGCCCCGCACTGAGCCGCCCCATGTAAATAAAGCACAGCCTGCCCAGGAGTGGCCCTGCACACATGGAGAGCTGACACAGCAAGATGATGCAACAAAAAGAGACACAGATTCTCAGTGCCGCCGAGAATGCAAGTGGACACAGAAGAACACACAGCAAATGCACACAAGAGAGCAGACAATGGGGGCTGGGAGAAGGGGAGAGAAATAAATTTTAAAAAATAAATCTTAAAAAAAAAAAGGCACTAAGCTGACAGTAACCAAAACAGTGTAATACTGGCATAAGGCCAGACATACAGACCAGTGGAATAAAACTGACCGTCCAGAAATAAACCTGAAAGTCTATGGTCAGTTGATTTGCAACAAGGTTGCCAGGACCAGTCAATGGGGAAAGGACAGTCTCTTCAGCAAATGGTGCCGGGGCCACTGGATAGCCACAGGCAAAGGAATGAGGCTGGATCCCTTCTTCACACCATTAACACCAAAAATTAACTCAAAATGGATCAAAGAGAAGCAGATGTGGCTCAAGCAGTTGAGCACCCACCTCATGGGGGAGGGGGGTCCTGGGTTTGGTTTCCGGTGCCTCCTAAAGAAGTCAGCAAGACAGCAAGCTGACACCACAAGATGATGCAACAAGAGACACAAGGAGGAAAACATAATGAACCATGCAGTGAGGCCTGCGCATGAGGCTTTACTCCCTCCGGCCACTTCCTGGCACCTGTGATGCAACAAGCAGGAGTGGGGACACGCAGTGGGAGAGGACACCAGGGGGCCCTCAGAGCATGGAATGGAACAAGCGAGGATGGTGGGTGGCCAGTGGGTCGGTGCAGGGCCTGGGCACGCGCGGAGAGCCCTGGGCCAGGGCCACCGGGGGCCACTGCAGAGCCCGCACGACCATGCAGTTCCCAGCTTCCATCTCCCACCTCTTCTCACACCCCAAAGGCTCTGCCCCGGTGCTCTTGGATAGAAATACAACGTAAGTGCCAGGGTGATATGGGGCAGTCGCACTGAAAAAAGAAGAAAGTGAAAGACGCAGGCGAAGTGAACTTTTATACTATAGTTTCTTTAACATAACATATCCAAAATACTACCTTTTCAACATGTAACCAATGTAAAAAATGATCGGGATACTTTACGTTTCTTCTCACGCCAAGTCTTCGAAATCCACAGAAGGTGGGATTTTTGTCTCATTCACCGGTTCATCCACGACATCTCGCATGGCCCTGACCTGTAATAGGACACTGCCAGCCGCAATCTGGGGGCCTGGTAGCCTCATGTGACTAGTACTGGCCAGCCTGGCCCTCAGCGGGGAAGGCAGAGCCTCTGGGCTGCTGGCCCCAGGCCCCGGGGTGCAACTTTCCCCACGTCTCACTTGGCTTCTACCTAAACCCCAAACCTCCAAGGAGGCCAGATCAGGGCAGCCCTGCCACGTCCCTGCCATTAATTCCGTCATTAAGAAAGCCGGGTTTTATTGAGCACTTAGTATGTGGCAGGCACGGCTTGCATACTTTAGCTCATTTGGTCCTCGTGACTTTCTAAGGCAGACCCAAGCGTTGTCCATGTCTTACAGATGAGAAAACTAAGGTTCAGAAAGGTCAAGGCTCAAGGTCATACAGCTCACAGACGGAAGTGTAGGATGGGAGAGCCAGGCAGGTGGGCTCTGAGCTGCGTTTGGACACATGGTACTGCTCTGCCTCTTTCGCTCCCTCATTCAGTCAACAAACACTGGCCTCTGGAATCAAGGCGCAGGTGCATGGGACTGGCAAACCAGGTGCCTAGGGCAGGGTCCCTCTCTGCCACCACCTTGCTTGCTGGCCTTTGGAAAGGCCGTCCCCCCTCTGAGCCTCAGTTTCCCCTTGTGTGGACTGAACAACGGGGCTGAGCCATCCTCAATCGCAGCGCCCCTGCAGCCAGGTTTGTTAATGAATCTTCCGGCGTCCCATGTCTGGCCCCAAGAGGAGGGGACCAAGGAAGTCCTCGTGCCCAGCCTGGCACGCCAGCCCTGGCCGATGGCTCCCACGCTGCGGACAAAGTTAGACGAAACGGGCCCGCCCGCCACCACCGAAGCTAGAGGCACGATCACTGCGAGCAGTTACGACACGCCCTGCACGCATTGCCACGTTCGTGCTCACAGCCACCCGGCAGGGCGGGCGCTGCTGTACCCATTCTACAGGGGCGGAGGCTGAGGCTCTCCGAGGTCCAACTCACAGAGGGTCAGAGAGAGCAGAATCACCGCCGCTCACCATACACCCCTGCACGCCCACCCCGGGGAGCATCTGCCTTAGAGAAATGAACGCTCAGGTTCACCCAGACACCTGTTGTTTGTGGCAGTTTATTCATGATTGACCCAAATGCAAAACAGCCCCGATGCCCTTCAGCGGGTAAGTGGAGAAATGAACTGTGAGGCAGCCACATCATGGAATTCTGCTCCACTCAGCAATAAAAGGAAACGAGCTACTGATGGGTGCAGCAACCGGGGTGACTGGCAAAGTTCTCGGGCTGGGAGAAGGAGGCCAGTCCCGAAGGGCTATGTACCCTTCTGGAGCCGGCCAGTGAGAGTGGGAATCCATGGATGGATCTGGAACCTGGCTGAGAGGCCCCATGGACATCAGTATCCCCAAGACGGCTGCTGGAAGAGCCCCTCACACGCAGACCACTCGGAGGAGATTCCTCCAGAAGCCAGGAGGAGCTGGGGTTCCCCAAGGACTTTACCACCGGCCCACCTGGGGGGTTGATGGGTGGGGAAATCAATCAAAATGGCAAACAGCTGGGGCTCCTCCCAGGCCATTAGCAAAGGGGTGGGATAATTAACTGTCCAAAAAGCCTGCCGAGGGAAGTGGACTTGGCCCAGTGGTTAGGGCGTCCGTCTACCACATGCGAGGTCCACGGTTCAAACCCCGGGCCTCCTTGACCCGTGTGGAGCTGGCCCATGCGCAGTGCTGATGCGCACAAGGAGTGCTGTGCCACACAGGGGTGTCCCCCCCCGTAGGGGAGCCCCACGCGCACGGAGTGCGCCCCGTAAGGAGAGCAGCCCAGCGTGAAAGAAAGTGCAGCCTGCCCAGGAATGGTGCCACACACACAGAGAGATGACACAGCAAGATGACGCAACAAAAGGAAGCACAGATTCCTGTGCCACTGACAACAACAGAAGCGGACAAAGAAGACGCAGCAAATAGACACAGAGAACGGACAACGGGGGAGGGGAGAGAAATAAATAAATGAATCTTAAAAAAAAAAAAAAAAGCAGGCCGAGGCCTGAATTCACTCTCCAGCCTTTGGACCCGATTCTGGCTGCCTTTCCCGCCACCCCCCCACCCAATAGATCAACATGCAGGTAAACCCTGGGCACTTCTAATCTACAATGGGGCATTGTAGTCTGTAAATCAGGTGCTTTATCACTCTTCAGCCCCTTCCTCTCTACCTGGAACCCCTGCTCTGTTATTTTCTCCCATTTCTCGTCCCTCCCTACCTGAATAAATTACTGGCCTAACTCACCCGACCTGCTCTTGAAATTCATTTCTGCAGCACAGCCAAGAACCTAGACAAAATCGGTAACATTTTGCTTCCATGTGTACAACACTCTCCAAACAGCAAAACTACAGGAACAGAGAAGTGCTCAGCGCTGTCGGGGGTGGCAGTGGGGGGCAGGGAGTGGCCACAGGAGGCAGCCCCGGGGCTTCTTTGAGGCTGGAATGAGTCTGTGCAGGGGCTGGAGGGGTAGTTACACAATCTCAATCTCCGTGACAAAACCCCGTAGGACTGTGCACGCACACATCCCAGAGAAGGAACGCAGGCCCAAGCTGGGGGAGGCCTGCTTGCTGTGAGGGCGCCTGCTTGCTGGGGGGGGGGGCTGCTTGCTGGCGGGGGGCCTGCTTGCTGAGGGGGTGCTGCTTGTTGGGGGGGGGCCTGTTTGCTGGGGGGGTGCTTGTTGGGGGGGCCTGCTTGCTGCGGGGGGTGCTGCTTGCTGCAGGGGGGCCTGCTTGCTGGGGGGGGGCGCTGCTGCTTGCTGGGAGGGGGCCTGCTTGCTGGGGGGGGCCTGCTTGCTGGGGAGGGCTGCTTGCTAGGGGGGAGGCCTGCTTGCTGAGGGGGAGGCCTGCTTGCTGCGGGGGGGCCTGCTTGTTGGGGGGGGGCCTGCTTGCTGGGGAGGGCTGCTTGCTGGGGGGGAGGCCTGCTTGCTGGGGGGGGAGGCCTGCTTGCTGCGGGGGGGGCCTGCTTGTTGGGGGGGGCCTGCTTGCTGGCGTGGGCTGTGGTCCAGCCAGGAGCCACCACTTCCTCTTTAGTGGCTCAGCCCAGGAGACCCAAGAAGGTCCAACAGTGCTGTAAAGTAAAGCCTAAAAAGTGGGGGGATGGTTCATTTCATATCAGGGGAATTTCACCCCAGTTGGAAAAAAAAAGAAAAGTCTAAATCTACCCTCCAGACCCCAGGCCTCAGAGAGGTTAAATAAGGTGCCCAGGGCAGCGGACCTGGCCCAGGGGTTAGGGCGTCTGCCTACCACATGGGAGGTCCGTGGTTCAAACCCCGGGCCTCCTTGACCCGTGTGGAGCTGGCCCATGCGCAGTGCTGATGCGTGCAAGGAGTGCCGTGCCACGCAGGGGTGTCCCCCGCGTAGGGGAGCCCCACACGCAAGGAGTGCACCCTGTAAGGAGAGCCGCCCAGCGCGAAAGAAAGTGCAGCCTGCCCAGGAATGGTGCCGCACACATGGAGAAATGACACAGCAAGATGACGCAGCAAAAAGAGACACAGATTCCTGTGCCGCTGACAACAGAAGCCGACAAAGAAGACGCAGCAAATAGACACAGAGAACAGACAACCGGGGTGGGGGGGCAAGGGGAGAGAAATAAATAAATAATAAATCTTAAAAAAAAAAAAGGGTGCCCAAATACACACAGCCATAAGAGCTGAGCTGGATCAGTCTGCCTCCAAAGCTCGAATCCTTTCCCCTGGATGTTCGGGAGTTAATAGATTAAACGTCGTCCAGAAGAGGAGCCGGTTATTTCCTGGAAGCGCGGGCCAGCTGTCCCTCCCCTGCCCTGAACTGCGCTGTGTCAGAGTCCCCTCCCCCTGCCCCCCCAGGTGCTGTGACCTTATTCACAGGAAAACTCTTCCAGGGCCATAAATGAGAACGCTGAGCCAATCTATCTGAAATGGACCCCCTTTTCTGGTAACGATGACAATTCTGTGAAAGTGGAACTGTTTTAGAAAATCGAGACTGAGTCCCCTGCAGTGTTTGCAGGGAAAGGAAAAAAAAAAACCATTCTGAGCAAAGCAGTGAATCAGATTCTCTTATTTCATGGGGAAGGAAGGAAAAGAGAGGGACGTGAGCCGTCCAAATGGCCTCGAAGGACAGCGGGGTGGGACGGGGGATTTTCCTGAGTGGGTTTGGGGCAGATTTAGGCAGGGCGGCAGGGGGATGGACAAGATGACTGCCGAAACCTCAGAGCAGTTTCGCCAAACTGCAAGCCCTCTGCTAGTCACGGGTAATATCCAATTGTGCCGGGAGTGAGACATTTGCTCTTTTTTTTTTAAAATTAGAGAAGTTGTAGGTTTATAGAAAACTCGTGCATAAAATACAGAGTTCCCATATACCATCTATTAACATCTTTCATTAGTGTGGCACATTTGTTGCAAATGATGAAAGAGCTTTTTTTTTTAAGATTTATTTCTCTCCCCTTCCCCCCCATCTCCCCCTTCCCCCCATGCCCCCTCCCCCCGTCCCTCCCCCCAGTTGTCTGTTCTCTGTGTCTATTTGCTGCATCTTCTTTGCCCGCTTCTGTTGTCAGCGGCACGGGAATCTGTTTTTTTTTTGTTGTGTCATCTTGTTGTGTCAGCTCTCCGTGTGTGTGGCACCATTCCTGGGCAGACTGCACTTTCTTTCGTGCTGGGCGGCTCTCCTTACGGGCGCACTCCTTGTGCTTGGGGCTTCCCTACGCGGGGGACACCCCTGTGTGGCACGGCACTCCTCGCGCGCATCAGCACTGCGCATGGCCAGCTCCACACGGGTCAAGGAGGCCCGGGGTTTGAACCGCGGACCTCCCATGTGGTAGACGGACGCCCTATCCACTGGGCCAAGTCCGCTTCCCTGAAAGAGCATTTTTATAGTCATGCTATTAAATATAGTCCGTGGTTTACTTTAGGGTTCACTGTGTTATACAGTCCTATGGATTTTTTTTTTAAAACCTTATCATAGTGACACATACCACCTAATATTTCCCCCTTTTAGCCACGTTTACTTATATAATTCAGTGCTGTTAATTACATTCACAATGTTGTGCTTTGTGCTACCATCATCAGCATCCATTACCCAAACTTTTCCATCACCCCAACGAGAAACTCTGTATAATTTGAGCACTAACTCCTCATTCCCTAGCCCCTATCCCAGCCCTTGGTATCCTCTATTGTAGTTTCTGACTCTATGAATTAACTTCTTCTATTTCTTTCATATCAGTGAGATCGTACAATATTTCCCCTTTTGTGTCTGGCTTATTGCATGCCACGTGGTGTCTTCAAGGTTCAATGTTGCAGCATAAATCAGAACTTGGCTCCTTTTTACGGCTGAGTAATATTCCATTGTACCTATCTGCCACATTTTGTTGATGGACACTTGGGTTGCTTCCATCTTTTGGCAATTGTGAAAGATGCCATTAAGAATATAGGTGTGCAAATATCTGTTTCAGTTTCAATTCTTTGGGGTATACACCTAGAAGTAGGATTCTAAGTCATCTGGAATTCTATACTTAACTTTCTGAGGGATGAGCAATCTATTTTCCACAGTGGTTGCACCACTTTACATTCCCACCAACAATGGACAAGTGTTCCTATTTCTCCACATCTGCTCCAACATTTATTTTTCTGTTTTGTTTTTTTTAGTAGTAGCCATTCTAGTGGGAGTGAGATGGTATCTTGTTGATTTGCATTTACCTAATGGCTAATGATGTTGAGCACCTTTTCCTGTACTTTTTGGCAATTTGTATACCTTCTTTAGAGACATGTGCATTCAAATCTTTTGCCCATTTTTTAAACTGGATTGTCCTTTTTGTTGTTGAACTCTAGGATTTCTTTACATGTTCTGGCTATCAAGCCTTTATAGGATACCAAATACCACTGATCACACACTTTGGATGAATTGTATGCTTTATTAATATGTATCAAAAAATCGTTTTTTTTTTAAGAAACAAAACCCTTATGGGATATGTGGTTCCCAAGTATTTCCATTGTGTAGGGAGTGATGTTTGGGGGGGACAGTGATCCTCATTATAGGGCCTCATATAATGGCACCCCTGACAGGCTGCTCACCTCGGCTGTGCACTCTTGAGTGGACACAGCTGGGAACAAAGGAAGTGCGATTCAGCCCCGAGATGGTGGCCCAGCTGCGAAGCGGGGAGAAGAGTTTGCATAAGCCTGGGCTGGCCTCTGTGCACAGCTCCCCATCCCAGCCACCTCGGGGCCTGCAGGCAGAGGCCGAGCTGCAGGGGGCGCATCTTCTGCTCAGGCATCTGCTGCCAGGGGAGGGGGCTTGGGAGAGCTGGAGGGGGCCACCTCCAGGAGGGATGGCGAGGTGAGCCCCTGGAAGAGGTGGAGAAGGAGCCCTTCTGTGTGCAGCGTTTCCCCACCCACACCGCCCCCCTGCCAGGTAGGTTCAATTTGGCCCCATTTTACAGAGAGAAAGACTGAGTCTGGTTCCTTTATATTCATTGCTTCCCTCGACATGTACTCACCGAATGCCTGCTGTGTGCCTGTCACTGAACTGCAATAGTGAACAACACAGACAAGTATTCTGATCTAAAGCCGTGTACTGCCTAGGAGGGGAGAAGGGAGAGGGAAGTAAACAAGAGATGGTTTCTGGAGAATCAGAGCCTGCAAATGAAGGAAATGAACCGGGAGGGGTGGGAAGAGGGTCTTATCTGGAAAGGCTCCCCCAGCTGGCGATGCTTATATGAGACTGAATGGCTGGGGGAGCTGGCAAGCCCGGAAAGGGCCTCCCAGGCTGCGGGGCAGGCACGTGCAAAGGCCCTGGGGTGGGGGTGAGGAGCAGGAAGGTGGGGGGGGGGGCAGGTGGAGCGAGTGAGGGGCGAGGCGCAGGCCACCAGGCACCAGGTGAGTGGAGGCGGGTTCGGGCGGAGCGTCTCAGGCCACTGGAGGGAACTTGGATTTGGCTCTAAATGCAACCCCTACACCGCCCCCTCCTGCCTCTCCACCCTGCTCTGCTGCTCCCCAAGGCCCCAGCGGTCTCCCCCTCTCTCCCCTCGCAGGCCACGCTCAGTCCACCTCCACGCCCTTCCCGGGGTCCCGCCCTCGGCTAGGGGCCGCCCCCAGCCCCCTCAGGATGCCTCTGGAGGCTCTACAGCCGGGACCTGCCTGGATTTGAATACCGGCTCGAGCATTTCCTGGTGCAGAACCCTGAGCCAGCTCCTTAAAAGGAGGTTGATTTCTTCATCTGCAAAACGGGGTTGCAGATCTCAGTGCCCACCTGCCAGGGCAGCTGCAGGCTTAGGCAAGGAGCGCTGTCTTCGAGCCTGGGACAGAAGCAGTGCCAACGGGTGGCGATATCATTTCCCCGGGGAACAGAAGCAGCGCAGGGGCTCTGGCGCCTTTCCTTGCCCCCCAGAGGCACATGATAGCTTTTTTTAAATGCACACCCCCCTCCCTCCCAGGGCTGTTGCACGCTTGGCTGATTATTCAAAGCCTCCCAGCAGTGACCAGAGGGTCACGGGGTCACGGATGTCTGCTTGTGGCAGACCTTGCCTGCTCCCTGCACCCCTGCAAGGGAGGATCGCACAATCGGCTTTTACGGGAGGGGAAACTGAGGCCCAGGGCCACGCAGCTGGATCTGCTGTGGCCAGGAGGACCACGGGGCTCCCCACCGGGTCCCAAGGATGCCCCCGACACTTGCTGAGGTGGCCCTGCCCTCCCAGGCTTGGCAGTGCCAGGTCAGCAGCTGGCCGCGAGCCAGATGGCCGGGCCTCATTTGCATCCCCTCCACCCGCTGGAGCCGGGAAGCGGAAGAGGAAGCCAAAGGGCAGCCCGAGCCGGGGCCCCAGCGCTCCCTCCAACCGCCATCCACTATCTGAGCGCCCTGAGAGACCATGAGGTTTACAGGAATCGGCGCCTCTAGCTGCATCGAATGTGAAAGCAAAACTCAACGTGCACAGGTACAAGAGTGCGCGGGCACACACGCGTGCACACGAGCGCAGGCACAGGTACCACGCGCACAGGTGCACACAGGCACTCGTGCACACGCATGTACAAGTGCGCACAGGTGCACCACACAAGCACAGGGGCACGCACACGCATGCATGCACCTGCACGCACCCATACAGGCGACGTGCACACGCACACGTGCACGAGCACAAAGGCTCCCGGGTCCTGCACACGGGGCTCGCCCGCTCACAGCCACAGGCTCGCCCCCCTGGGCCTCGGGGTGCAGCCCGCGCCGTCGGTGGAAACGTGCACACTCACAGACACAGCCACACTCCTGGGTCAACGGGCTCCAAGCAGCCCTGCACACGCAACAGCGTGGCTCGTGCGCGCAGCCCGGCTGGCGTGCCCCCCATCTCTTTTTCTCGCACGCGGACACACACTCGCGTGCTCAGGGGCTCGTGGCTCCAGCCCCAGCGGGATCCTCCCGGGCCCCTCCGCCTCATGTGGCCTCAGCGTTCACAGAGCTGGACTTGGCCCGCGCTGTGCCCCCCGGGCGGCCCTTCCACCCACTTCTCTCCGCCCTGCGCAGCACCCCCGTCCCGAGGGCCAGCTCCCACCAGCCCATCCCCAGGAGGCTCCCCTACCCACCAGCACTTCTGAAGGGGGGAGACCCGGGCTGGGGTCCTGCTCCGGGATTCAGCCTCCCTGAGCCTCGGGCTCCCTCACAGCCAGCCTGGCACAACCGTCCTCAGCATCGTGCCCTGCTTCCTGGGGGTCCTGTGTCCAGCCGGGCACGTGGCAGGTTCAAAGAGGGAGAACCCCGGCCCGATGGATGGACGCCCTGCTGCCTTGGCCCGCCGAACCCCGGAATCCTCCCAGCACCCCAGGAGGCATGACTGACGCCACACAACAGGCAGGAGCCTGAGGGCGAGGGGCCTTGTCCAAGGTCACGGGGGCTGCGGCCGTTCCCAGCCCAGAGTGTCTGAGGGAGGAGGCAGATCCGGGCCCAGAGCATCTGCAGGAGGAGGCAGATCCGGGCCCAGAGCATCTGCAGGAGGAGGCAGATCCGGGCACAGAGCATAGTTCCGGGGGCCAGAAGCTCAAAGTCAAGGCGTCGGCAGGGGCTCCCTGCGAGCATCCTCGGGGAGGAGCGCCCCGGGCTCTGCAGCTTCTGGTGGCTCCAGGCGCCCCCAGCTTGGGGATGCGTGTCCCCCCACTGTCTCCGTCTTCACGCGGCCGTCTTCCCCATGGATTGATGTGGCTCCAACCTCCTACAAGGCCACCTGTTAGATTCAGGGTCCATGCTAAACCCAGGACGATCTCATCCTGCGGTCCCTAACTTAATTACAGCTGCAGGGAAGCAGATGCAGCTCAAGTGAGTGAGCTCCCGTCTACCATATAGGAGGTCCAGGGTTGGATTCCTGGGGCCTCCTGGTAAGGGCAAGCTGGCCAGCATGGCAAGCTGGCCTGAGCGGAGAGCTGGCCCACATGGAGTGCTGGCATGCACAGTGCGCTGGCCCGCGCAGGAGTGCTGCCCCATGCAGCGAGCTGGCCTGAGTGGAGAGCTGGCATAGTGAGATGACACAACCAAAAAAAGACTCAGAGGAGAGACAATGAGAGATGCAGCAGACCAGGGAGCGGAGGTGGTGCAAGAGATTGAGAGCCTCTCTCCCATTCCAGAAGGTCCCAGGATTAGTTCCCGGTGCCACCTAAAGAGAAGAAAAGCAAACACAGAAGAACACACAGCAAATGCACACCGAGAGCAGCCAATGGGGGTGGGGGTGGGGGAATAAATAAATCTTTAAAAAAAAATTACATCTGTAAAGACCCTTTTTCCCAAAGAAGGCCACACTCACAGGTTCTTTGGGTTATGACCTATCTTTTGGGAGACACCACTCAACCCCCTATACCCAGTAGTTCCAGGCAGTAAGGGGCAGCCACACCCGCCCCCAGCCCTCCAGTCCATTGTTAGCAGGACAGGGACAGGACTACAAGGCAAGTGTCCAAAACACTGATTCTGGAGACTCCCACCTGGCTTGGCATCCTGCCTTGCCGACTTATTTGCTGTGGGACCACGGGCAAGTAACTTGGCCTCTCTGGGCCTCAGTTTCTTCACCTGCAAAATGGAGGTAAGACAATACTTCTGTAGGAATGAAAATCCAGTGTGTTCACCTGTGTAAAGCTTTAGAAGAGCATCTGGAAATCGGAAAGCTCTCGGCCAATGTTTGATAAATATACCACTAAAATCATGTCTGGCCCAATGCGAGTGCTCAAAAAATGCTACGTATTGTCTGAGGGGGGCTGGTAATGTTCCAAAGGATCCCCCACCACCATCCCCCTTGGTTCTCGCCCTCACCCCCGCAGCCCACCCGGGCGAGAGGCAGGGAAGGTGACATTATCCCGAGGAGGATGGGGACACTGAGCTCCCGGGGGCGGTGGAGCGTGCAGCAGCCCCACACCTGGTGTCCTGGCCCTCGCGGAGGGCCCCACGTGCTGCCCCCACACTAGGGCTGACCCTGGCAACGTCCTGAAAGCACAAGGAGAAAAACAGCAAGTTAGCGGGTGTTTCGTCAAGCCGGACTCAGCACAGGAACCAGTGTCGCAGAGAGCTGTGCTTCTCAAAGTGCGGTCCCCTCCGCCTCAGCGGGGAGCTGGATAGAAACGCACATTCTCGGGCCCATCCCACAGTTACGGGAGCTCCGCACGTGGGTGGGGGGCCCTTGGGTGATGCAGGCTGAGGCTTAAGCACCGCTGGCCTCGGGGTCCAAAACACTGATGGGGGAGTTGGGCTTGAATCCTGGATGGGCCACGAGCCCTGGGGACGTCACTTCATGTCCCTGTGCGCCACCACCCTCGCTGTAAATGGAGGCAGTGACTGTGTTTCACGCAGGGGCCGAGCGGAGGCCTCCCTGCCTTTTCAGAAGCTTCTAGAAGAGTGCCTGGCACTGTGCATGTGCTGAGTATTATCATTATCCAATTTGGGGGACTAGCTTTTCATCTGACATTATGGGCTTCTCTGTGTGTGTGTGTGTGAGTGTGAGTGTGTGTGAGTGTGTGTGTGTGTGTGTACACATGCCCAAGCTAAACACCCTTTTAGGGATAAAAACCACAGAAAGTTGGACTCTTCAAAAATTCTGACTTGGCAGGTTTTTTTCTAGTTGATATTTGTTATGAGTTAAATTACGTCCCCCGTAAAGTCTTGTTCATGTCTTAACTCCGGGTGCTGTGAATATGACCTTACTTGGAAACGGGGTCTTTAAGACATGACTAGTTAAATTGAGGCCAAACTGGATTAGCGTGGGTCCTCATTCAATACGACTGCATCCTTATAAGGAGAGGAAATCTGGTATCATGGCAGACAGACACAGAGGAGAAGGCCACGTGAGGATGGAGGAGATGGAGGTTGTAGGACGCATCTACGAGCCAAAGTCTGTCAAGGACTGCCAGCAAACACTGAAGGTAGAAAAGGCAAGGACTGTACATGTTTCGGGGGGAGCGTGGCCCTGCTGACACCTTGATTTTGGCCTTCTGGCTTCCAGAGCTAGAAGAGAACTCTTGTTTTAAGACAGCTGGTCCATGGCACTTTGTCATGGCAGCCCTAGAAAACTGAGACAGTATTTCACTCTACCAATCCCTCAGTATTGCTTAAGCCGGGCTGATCTTTGAAATCCTGCAATCAGGGAACAAATGCTCTAGAAGGTCACTGTGACCTTTCACAAGTGGGCAAACCAAGGCTACCGAACAGCCCCCCAGAAACTTGCTCTTTATGCCCCCCAGAATACCACCTCTACAGGAAATAACCCTTGGCGTTTGAGGAAATTCCACTGACCTGCCCTGGCAGGAGAGGAATGGGCCGTCCCCAGTCTCCTGCATTTCCTCAGAACCTCACCTGGGCAGAGGGAACCCACAGGGAGCCAGGACAGGTCTAGGGCCCAAGAAGGCACTGCAGGGATGATGACAAAAACAATAGCAAAAATACCGAGGGCCATCCACGCTCGCCTGCTCTGTGTAAGGGCTTTGCATTTACTGCCTGCTTTGCAAGGGTGGGGTAGAGTAGGAGGGGAAGTAGACATTCCTATTTTATAGCTGAGAAAACAGAGGCTCAGGAAACTGAAACTATGGGTCCAAGGCCACAAAGCTGCTGAGAGAGCAGGGACTCAAGCCCAGGAGTGTTGACCCTCAAAGCCTGGGAGATGCCAAGGTTTGGGGGAGTCAGAGCACCCCTGCACCCTGTAACCTGACCTGACTAGGGCCAAGGAGCAGCGGGGAGGCTATGGCTCCTGACAAAATCTGGTCATTCTCCTGCTTAAAGCCTTCCTGCCACCCTTAGAATAACTCCAAACTCCCAAGAGCCACCGGACCCGGCATGGGCCAGCTCTGCCCACTGCCTCCTCCTCCTCCTCCTCCCCCTCCCCATCACTCGCCAAGCTCCAGCGACTCGTTCCCACCCCAGGGCCTTTGCACACACTGGCCCAGTCTCTTGGAACACTCTCTCCTCAGACTATCACACACCTGGCTCCTCCTCACGCTCCCTGTCACTTCTGCTGAGAGCCCCTCCGGGGCCATCTAGCTCACGTGGAACCTACTCCCTCGCCATCACCCTCTGTTACGTCCATCACACCATTTCATTTCCTGCAAAACATGTGTTCTGCCTGAAATAATTTCATTTGTCCATATTTGTTTCCCCACTGGAATGTGAGCTCAGTTATCTTGCCTCTGAAGTGGGGCTGGGGTTGCAGCCTCTTTCCAGCTGCAGATCCCTTGGGCAAGTGACTTTACTGCTCTGAGCCTCATCTGTAAGATGGGGTAAAAAAAATCCCTCTTTACTGGATTGCTATAGGAGTTAGATATGATAATTGTTGCCAAGCATCTTCTAAGTGTCCCCAGCACATAGTAGGTGCTTAACCAAACCCTGGCTCTGTCCCCTTCTGCAGACATTTTTTTTAAAAAGATAAACCTTAATAAGTCAATTATGCGTGTGTTTTTTTCAAACAGCCTCTTTTTTTTTTAAGATTTATTTATTCCCCTCTCCCTCCCACCCCAGTTGTCTACTCTCTGTGTCCACTTTGCTGCATGTTTTTCTGTGTCCACTTCTGTTGTTGTCAGCGGCACGGGAATCTGTGTTTCTTTTTGTTGCATCATCTTGTTGTGTCAGCTCTCTGTGTGTGCGGCTCCATTCCTGGGCAGGCTGCACTTTCTTTCGCGCTGGGCGGCTCTCCTTACGGGGCGCACTCCTTGCGTGTGGGGCTCCCCTACGCAGGGGACACCCCTGCGTGGCACGGCACTCCTTGCACGCATCAGCACTGCGCATGGGCCAGCTCCACACGGGTCAAGGAGGCCCGGGGTTTGAACCGTGGACCTCCCATGTGGTAGGTAGACGCCCTAACCACTGGGCCAAGTCCACTTCTCTTCTGCAGACATTCAATGACAGCTCTTTCCTGATCTAGCTGTGCCCCCATTCTCCACTCCTCTCCCCTGCCAAGTTTCATTTCTGACAGGGGCTTCTTATCTATCATCCTTATAAGGGGGCCGGGTGCTCCCGCACCCCTCCCCATCCCCAGGGTCCAGGCACCAGACCCGGGTGCTGAACGGCAGGCTGGCTGAGTCTATTGCACAGCCTCTTCTTTACCCGCAACGTGGTCTCATGGCCCCGCCCTGGGAGCCTGGGGATTCTTGGGAGCGCCAAAGGAGTGTCCACGGCTCTGCTCTCTGCCGGTGGTCCCCAGGGAGTGCGCTGGGGCGTCACAGGTGTGGGCAGGTGAGGAGGGTCTGAATTCAGCCAGGTGTCTCCTGGGAGCAGGACATCCTTGTCAGCAGACAGGCAGGGAGGCAGTTGGGAGCAGTAGAATGGGGCACACTTGCCCGTTGAGTCCCATTCGCCAGCATTTAAGCGGAGGGGACAGGCAAGTCGTTTATTGAACACGTACTATGTGCTGAGAGTCCTAAGGGCCTGCTTGTATTTGCGAATTTCATCTTCACAAACAACCCTATTGAAGCAGGCTAGTAAGATAGGGAAGCAATAGACGGATCTGGAACCTGGCAGAGAGACCACGTGGACATCAGTAACCCCCAAGATGGCTGCTGGAAGACCCCCGCCCCCAAGATGCTGCCATTCAGAACAAAGACTTCTGGAAGCCAGGAGAAGCCCCGGCTGTTCCCCAAGGACTTTAGCATTGGGCCCTGCCGGGGACTGATGCGTGGGGAAATCAATCAAAACAGCAAACAGCTGGGGCTCCTCCTGTGCCTTTAGCAAAGGGGTGGGGCGATTAAAGGTTCAAAGAGGCAGGCTCAGAGCCTCTCTTGCTCGTGGACGTGTCTTGCCCTCTGCGCCCGGCCCTCGCTGCTTTCCCTCTGCCCTGTGGCCATGCAAGTAAACCCAGGGATTTATAATCTACAATGGGGCATTGTCGTCTGTAAATCAGGTGCTTTATCAGTCTTCACCCCCTTCCTCACTACCTGGACCCCTGCTCTGTTATTTTCTCCCATTTCTCATCCCTCCGTGCCTAAATAAATTATTGGCCTAACTCATCCGACGTGCTCTTGAAATTCATTTCTGCAGCGTCGCCAAGAACCTAGACAAAATCCAGTAACACTACGAGGTTGGTTGTGACAGCGGAGGCAATCCAAAGCACAGAGAGGTTAGGCTAGGGGCCACGGTGACACAGCTAGGCCGTGGATTCTGGATTCTGACCTCCCACGGCCAGTCTAGGGCCCACACTCTGCCTCACTCAGCTCAACGGCACCCACACCTCGGGGGACAGGGACTGAGGGAGGAAACGGACAAAGAGGTCGGTGGGGGAGGGATTCAGTGACTGAGAAGTTCTCCGTGGGAGACCAAGAAGGTTTGGGGGAAAGAGTAAGGCAGTGGGGGTGGGGGTGGGGGTGGGGGTGCGGTGAGGGAGAGGGCCGCAGGCATGACAAGGAGGCGTGTGTGTGTTCGTGTGTGTCCCGCTTCCCAGCCAGGGGACCACCGAGGGGCAGGGAGGGCAGGAGCGGGGGTGGGCAAAGGAGGTGAAGCCCGTGGAGAAGGCCCGGGTCACCACGGCAGGGTGGGGAGGGAGGGACTGCAGGAGAGGCCCCCGCTGCCGGGCCACCTGGGCGCTGCAGGAGAGTCCCCGGGGACTTCCGTTGGGGCCCCAGGACTGCCCGGCCTTTGAAACTTAATCCCACTTTGGAACCTCTCCTTAAAAATCCTCCCCTTCTCCCTGGGGGAGACAACAGAGGCGTTGTCGCCTGGCGGCCGGGGACCACACGCGGTTCCTGAGAAAGGCGCGGCTGCTTTCTCCGTCCCTCCCAGCACCTGGTGAGAAGGCGAGGGGGAGGGCTCTGCGGATGGGGCCAATCCGAGAAAGCGGAGGGGGCGGAGGGACCCTGGGGGTCCAGGCCCAGGGAGGGGCACTGGGGGTGCCAGGCCCAGGGCGGGGCCGGGCGCTCCCCACTCTACCCAGCGCTCTGCTAGCCACCCTGCGTGCAGCGCCAGTCCGGTCTGGGGCTGGATTTCTTTTCAATGGTGGTAATGCCCTGCCCATCAGGTACCACCCAAAATCACCTCCTTGGGTTTCTGTTTTTTTGTCATCTTTTTCATTGAGCTACAACCGACGTGCAGCCTGTTGCTCTCACGTTAAGTGTGCAGCTCGATGGGATTGTCCATCTGTGCACAGGCGCAGCCTCCACCCGAATCCACTCGCAGCGCCCCCCCCCCAGGCTGAAGGTGGTCCGGGAACCAGCAGCCGCACCTGGGCGCCTGGGGCAATTCAGAACCGCACCAGGGCGCCTGGGGCAATGCAGAACCGCGGGCCGAGCAGTGCCTGGGGGCTCAGCGTCTGCGTCTTATTTAACAAGCTCCCCGGGGGGTTCGTTGGTAGGGGGGATGTGCTCGTTTAGATCAAGGGACCTGGATGTCCTGGAAGCAGGCTCAGCCGCCGCTGCTCCCCCACTGTCACCCTGGACCAGGTGCTTGGAGGCCCGGCTCCCCCTGTCCCCTCCGTTTGCCTGACAGGAGCAGCCGACTGTCCCGAGGTGGAGGTCTCCCGGCGAGAGCTAACTGCCCCAGGGCACAGGAGCGCCAGCCTAATGGCTGGCTGTGGATTTTGCCAGTTTGTGCTTCAACTTGCCCAGCGGCCAATGGGCGCCAAGATCTCTGCCCGGCGGCCTCCCAGAGGAGGGGGCGCCGTCGGGGCGGGGGGAGGGGGGCCGGGGGGGGGGTGTCGCCCACATTTCCATTCCCAGCCGCCTTCAAGTCTCACAGCCCTAGAAGGCAGGAAGTAGTGTGATCCAATCCTGCGGTGTCATTTTACAGGTGAAGAACCCTGGGCCCTGGGAGAGGTTAGGCGACGTGCTACAGGTAGCCAGAAAGTGCTGCGGGCGGGATTTGAACCCAAGCAGTCCAGATCCTCGGCCCTAAGTCTCAGCGAAATCACTCAGAAGGTGAGCTCCTTCCAGCCCGCGAGTTGAGGAAAGCAAGCTGCTTTCTTTCCTTCCTTGGGGAAACAAGACCCAGAACCACCCACAATAATAAGGCATGCATGTGATTTAAGCCAAATGTCAAGCCATCCAAAGGCGCCCAGGAGTAAAGGCCGCTGCCCGCCCGGCGCCACGGCGGCGTCCTCTCTGGAGGTGACCGCGGTGATCGGCTCCTTGGGCGCCTTTTCAGCCCGACGCTCGGTAGCCACCAGCGCAGGACCCGTGAGGCCTTTGCTCCACCTAGGCCAGCGGCTGCCTTCTCCCCGCAGGTCCGGCCCGCTGCCATCCACGCCGCCCCTCGAGGCGCGCCCGAGGCACCTGCAGCTGGGGCCGCGGGTCGCGGGGTTCCCTGGCGCCCTCGGAGCATTTCTGCAAAACGCCGGGGCAGCGCGTGTGCGCGCTCCACCTGGGCAGGTGCTCGGGACAGCGCACAGGAGCCCGCCGGCCGCCCAGGCCTGGACCTTGGGTGGGGGCAGAGGGAGGGGCCTGGAGGGAAGGATGACACTTTCTAAGAAACTGAAAGTGAAACCAGAGAAGGTGCCAGCCAAGGCCCCAAGTGGGGTCTGCTGCTCCAGAGATGAGGGGCAGGAAACGCCTACCTGCCCCCCGGGCCTCCCTTTAAGTCCTGGGGTGACCGATGCCCCCCGCACCCCCCAGCCTTCCGCCCTGCCTTGGACCAGGCCTGGACAGGCAGCAGCCACTTCCCCGGGTGCTCATTTAAAGTGACATGGCCCTTGTGAGTCAAGGCCACGCTGGCACCAACCTGCCTGGGGCCAGGCGGGGCCTTCTTCAATTTTACAGCTTTTTATTGCGCGCTGAGCAGGTGCCAAGGTCTGCTCTAGCACATTGCTCAAGTGCTCCTGATGATCCCAGGAAGTACACACTGCGAGTTCCCCATTTTACCAACGAGGAAACTGAGGCCAAGCAGGTTACACCCTGTGCCCAAGGTCACCCCGCTCGTGAGGGCCGCAGCCCGTGCCCTCCCGTTAGGCCCAGAGCAGGAGTGCTCACCCAGGGCACTGCCCAGCACCCCTCGCCCTCACCCTCAGAGCTTCTGGGCGAGCCTGCATTTCTAATACTCTCCAGGCGACACTCACGCTGCCCGTGGGGGCCACACCTGGAGAACCTTCTCGAAGGGGCGCTGCGTGCATTCTGCAAGCCAGCCAGGGAGGGGCCCCTCTCCACCCCCTAGGGGTCCTGAACTTGGCAGGGATCCTAAATCCAGCTTACAGGTGGGAAAGCCGAAGCCAAGAGGGGCCGTGAACGGGCACAGTGAAGTTACAACTGGGGCTCTTCCAGATCTCCAGCCACCACCGGCCCTTCTGAGCCCCAGGAGGGCCGCACCCCTGCGTAGGGGGGGAGGGGAGGGCAGACACGTCCGGGTGCTCGAGCGAGGGAGCCACGGAGAAGCGGGGCTGCGGTCTTGGCACAGATGCTGCCCACCGCTGAGAAGCTGCGGGGCTGACGGCGTGTCCCCAAGCCCCAGCGTCTAATCCAAACGGGGACCCCGAGAGCGACCTGGCCGCACTGGCACAAAGATGAGGCACTGCCAAAGGGTGTGCGGCACGCGGGTCCGGTTGTTCTAAAACCTGGCCCGTCGGCATGACCCTAAGCTTCAGTTTCTTCACCGCCGCTGGGGATTCTCAGCCGGGGACCGGCCGCCCACCAGCGGATGCTGGACAGTATCTGCAGACATTTTTAGTTGTTACAGCTGGTGGGTGTGGGGGGTCCTGGCATCTGGTGGGCAGAAGCCACAGCACTGTGACTGAGAAATCCCGTCTACGTGGGGCGCGCTGGCGGGGACTTGGTGGCTTCGAGTGCAGGGAGGGAAGGAGCAGTTGGTCAAGCATGGGACGGGGGCAGGCGAGGAGGAGGAGGGGGGCAGTGCTGCTAGGGGTTACTAGTGGAAGTCGACAAGCACAGCGGGGCTGACCTTGAGGAGGAGCGGCTGACCTTGAGGAGGTGGGGCTGTCCAACGGGGCCAGTGACAGCAGCAGAGCTTCCCGTTCTATGTAGTTAGTTCTCATCCTTTCAAATGTTCTTCTTTTATTTTTTTATTATTTTTTAAAAGATTTCTTTCTTTCTTTCTCTCTCTCTCTCTCTCTCTCTCTCTCTTTCTTTCTTTCCCCTCCCCGGTTGTCTGTTCTCTGTGTCTATTTGCTGCGTCGTCTTCTTTGTCCGCTTTTGTTGTTGTCAGCGGGACGGGAATCTGTGTTTCTTTTTGTTGAGTCATCTTGTTGTGTCAGCTCTCCATGTGTGTGGCGCCATTCCTGGGCAGGCTGCACTTTCTTTCGCGCTGGGCGGCTCTCCTTACGGGGTGCACTCCTTGCACGTGGGGCTCCCCTACGTGGGGGGCACCCCTGCGTGGCAGGGCACTCCTTGCGCGCATCAGCACTGCGCATGGGCCAGCTCCACACGGGCCAAGGAGGCCCAGGGTTTGAACCGTGGACCTCCCATGTGGTAGGCAGACGCCCTAACCACTGGGCCAAGTCCACTTCCCAAATGTTCTTCTTTTAAATACGTCTTATACATTAGTACAGTATTCGGTATATGTACGAAGTGGGCAGAATGGTGACTCTCCCCAAAGACATGTCCATATAACCTGGGACTGTTACTTTATTTGGGAAAAGGGACTTTGCAGGTGGACTTAAGGACCTCGAGATGGAGGGAGGTGTCCACAGAAGCCGAGGGTCCGATTTAGAAGGCAGCCCTGGCGAGGCCACACTCCCTGCCACCAGCCCCTGTCGCCGAGCCCCCTCTCCTGGAACGGTGAATGGTGGCCATGCAGCACACTGCTGCAGGGCTGGGCTGCGAGTGATATAGTTAATCCTCCCAGCAACCTGAGGGGTCAGGAGTATTGTTATTCTCATTTGACAGATGGGGAAACTGAGGCCGAGAGAGCCCCCGCTCAGGGCCGGGGCCACCGCAGGTGCTCAGTAAATACCTGCTGAGTGCAAACTTGGGTGAGCAGAAGGGAGGTGGGTTAAGTGGGGTGCCCAAGATCCCGCCCCTGGTAAGCGGGTGCCCCAGCAGCCCTGCTCAGGGCCCCCAGCTGTGAGCACTGCCTTCCTCGCAGCACGAGCTCCAGGGCCTTCCCTGGTTGTGTTTGGGTTTCCAGAGAAGGAAACTGAGGCTCAGAGAGAAGAACCCATCCAAGTCCCACTGGCCCCACGGCTGGCATCCTTCCTTCCCTGTGCAGGGGCTGGGGCTCCAAAACTGGGGTTTGGGGCTGGGCAGCCTGGGGAGAGGAGAGCAGAACAAGCCGGTAGTTATTGCCCCCCCCGCTTCTCCCTGGCAGGGACCCAGGGAGTAACTCTCAGGCCCTGGGACGGGGATGGCACTGAGGGACCCCCGCTTGAGTTTCGGGCCCACCGGGCCGCAGGTCTTAGAGAAATCAGGCTGCAGGGCAAGAGAGAGGAGGCTGGGGGTGCGGCCGGAGCCTCCTTGGCCCCAGGACCCCCAGGGGTAACGGAAAGAACCCCAGAGCGGCCTCTCCCCAGTTGGCCCGCGTCTGCCAAACGGGGGCTGAGCCGAGGGGCTTCAGGATGCGCCAGCCCTGCAGCCTCCTGCCCGGGGTCCCTGGGCTGGCCTCGGGCCGCGCTAGCCTCAGTTTCCTCACTTTAAACCGACCTCTGTGAAGAGGCCACGTGGTCAGTGCCCAGCATGGCCCCCTCCTTGCGGACGCGCCTGCACGTGTGTGGGGCAGCAGCAGGAGGTCTGCAACAGTTCCGGGGGTGGGGGCGTGGGTGCTGTAAATAGTTCCCAGAGCAGGTTTTTGTCTCACTTCGGACTTTGTTTTGAAATCCCGAAGGAACTGATGGGTGCTGCAACTGGCCACCCAGGACAAGGGCGGGCGCCTTGAGCGACGACTCCCATCACCCTTCTTCCAGTCCCACCTTCCAGAAGAGCAAGGCTGGCCGTGTGGCACTCTCTTTCACGCTGTGCTTTATTCTCACGCAGCTTGGGACAGGGCTTGGGTTTCCTTTTCCATTCCCAAAGGGGCTCAGGCCCTCTGTGTTCTCTGCAATCTGCCGGCCGTCCCCCACCCCTCGCCCCCCGTCGATGCACACGCCCAGGCGGCGGGCACCTCTTCCCGTGCCCTGGAATCGGGGGCCTGCCGTCCCTCTTGCCGTCGGGGATCCCGGGCGCCGAGCCTGGAAGGAGTCTGGGCAGCACGGCTGCCACGGGGAGCTCACATGCGGCGGTGGCCCACGGCTGCCCGGGCGCGGCCACCACGTGGCACTCCGTTCCTGCAGTCCTTCCCGGGCAGGACACGTGCCCGGAGCTGGCCGGGCATCCGCCACCCACCTCACGTGCCCGCTGCCCCGTGTCCTGGTGGGTGGCGGCCCAGCCCTCCCCTGGTCGGGCGACAAGCGGCACTGCCAGACCGCAGCGCGGCAGGGAAAGTGAAAACGAAGGCCAGCTGGCGGCTGAGTTTCCCTTTCCCGGCAAACCAGCGCCTTATCGGACCGGGGTGGGGGCGGGGGTGTTAGTGAGGAAGAATATTTGCATAGTAAAGTAGAAGAACGACTCTAACCTCAGGGACCCAGCTGGGGGGTGGTTTTCTAGTGTATGATCACCGCTTAGATGGAGAGCAATGAAAAAAATTTTTTTAATTTAAAATGTGCCTGTTCTTCAACTCATCACAAATGCACCCAGTCACACCCTTCTTGCCGGCTTCTTTCCCCCTGTGAGCTGCACGTGTGATGTCACTCCTTTTGAATCTGTTTACCTGTTCTCTAGTTTGGGCTTATCAGGAATAAAGCTGCTAGGAGCACTAGGCGTGCAAGTCTGAGCGGAAACGTGCTTTCATTTCTTTTGGGTAAATGCCTAGGAATGGATTTGCTGGGCCTTGGGGTTGCAGGGTAGGAGTATGGATGATTTTATAGGAAACTGCCAAATGGCTTACTCCCTGGTGGTGCAGAGCTGCTGGAAGAGCTCGGGGGGCCCTGCGCCGCTGCCAGGGGAGACCCCACACCACGTGGTAGCAAACCTAAACACGCCACGGTAAACACACACTTTTCTGGTAAAAATAAAAATCTTTGAGAGGCTTTTCCTAATTTTGCTTTTTAAAAAAAAGTTAATTGGCCCTGAGTGATTCATTTGCTCTGTGGATCTGTTAAGAGTTTCTCAGCAATCACGTTTGGGCAGAGCAAGACCATCAAACCTACAAATCGCTTTTAATTTGGAGTGAGAGTGGCATCAATAATACACTTAGCGCTTAATGAATGTCCTTCCCCACCTCAGTGGCCTCCTGAACTCTATTTATGGCCCCAACCCCCATATTAAAGTCCCAGGCCTCCGTGAAGTCCCTTTTAATCACAAGTAGCCTCGGGGCCTGATGTGTGACCCTGAAGGCACATCCCCTTTGAGAAGAGCCCAGGGGCACTGTCGGAAGGAGTGCCTGTGAGGAGCCTGGGTCTTGAGCCCAGTGACCTGTCTCATTCCTGCCCACGTGCTCCAGCCATACTGAACTCTTACTACGTATTTGTTGACCTGAGTTTTCCAGAATTCTTTGAGGTCAGGATGCCCTTACCCAGAACGGCAGGGCCAGGTGGTGGGTGAACTGCAATCGCTCTGAATATGTATGCAAAACAGTGTGGGCAGGGGTGCGCGAGCCGTGGTTTTCTTCAGAATCTCAGGCCCCCAAAAGGCTGAGGGGGAGAATCTTTGATGTCCCTGGGAGGAGCGTCCGCTGGGAGAGGGCGGCAACCACAGGGGTTATGGCGAGCAAGGGAGCAGACAGCCTTCACTCATGCACTCATTGGTAAACCTTAGGCTGGGCCCTGGGGATGCTGGGGATGTGACCCGGAACAAGGCAGATGAGGGAAACAGAAAGCGGGGCAGATGACTTCAGCTCTTGATCAGGGCTGTGAAGAATGTAATGGGCCTGGGAGCAGGACCTGAAGACAAGAGACTAAGACCTGGGAGACAAGAGGCAGCCAGCCGGGCAAAGCTATCCGGGGAGGGCGTTCCTGGAAGAAGATGCGGCCAGGGCAAAGGCCCCGCAGTGGGGGCACCACAGCGCTCGGGGTCCCGGGGTTCTGAGGCATGCAGTGTGTGCAAGGAAGAGGGGGGTGGTCTCAGGTCAGCCTTGGGAGACCATGGGACTTGGGGTGGGGGAATCCCAGACTCTCAGTTCCCGGCAGTCACAATCTGGCACCTTCAAGGCCAACCAAAAATGCCAGGGGATGCCCGCACCCAGGCCAGAGAAAGACCCTCAGGTTCAGGGACGGGCGATTTGTCCGAGGTGCCTCGGCAGCCCCTGCCGTGTGCCTCACCGCACCCCAAACCACTGGTCCTCGCAAACGTCCTCAGGGCCGCTGCCCCTGCTGTTCCAGTGCCCAGGGCGCTTCTCCCATTCTCCACCCAAGCAACTCCTGCCCTCCCTGGGGTGTCCGTTTAGCGTCATGATTAGAGGCCTCCCAGACCAGCCCCACTAGCTAAACTAGGTCCCCCCTTCGTTCTCCCTCTTTCCACGTTGACCTCGTCCTTTTGAAGCCAGGGAAGTGTTGGATTCCTCTTGGTTCTTGGCATAAAAGAATTTAAGCACATGCCGAATTAGTTAGACCAGTAAAAGAATTTATTGGGAAATGGGGGAAAGAAGAGAGTTTGCTGAGAAATGGGAGAGGACGGAAATAAGCACGGAGATTTGGTGCGGGCTCCTCTAGGCAGAGAGAGCGGGCTCTGGCTTGCATGGCCACCTTTTACACTATTAGTTATTCCTGCCCTTGCTACAGCTAAGATGAGGGGCCCCAGCTGTTACTGGTCACCCCGCCGAGGGTTGGGGGCAATGGTGAGGCCTGTTTGGACTATCTGGGGCCTCTCCTCCGCCCAGGAAAGAGACCCAGCTGGGACCTCAAGGGCGAGGTCAAAGTCTCAGCGGGGTCTCGTGGCCATGTTGTCAGCAGCCATGTTGTCCCGCCGCCACGTTGTCCCGCCGCCACGTTGTCCCGCCGCCATGTTGTCCCACCACCATGGTTGTCCGCCGCCATGTCGTCTGCCGGCTCAGGCTCTGTCCCCCTTTCACTGTACTAGCCTGTCTCGCTTTGTAGCATTCAACACAATTGGCATTAATGTTCTGTGCTGACTTGAGAGTCTGTTTCCCGCGAGCGTCTCCTTTGGATTAGGAGCCACTGGGTGGGGGCGCCCTGCTGCCCAGGGGCAGGCGCCGGGCGGGCCCGCAGCAGACCAGCAGCTTGTACCCGCTGAACACGTGAAAGAGCCGGCTGCTGAGCCCAGGCCTCGGCCCCCAGCCTCCTCCCGTGCCCCCAGCCTCCTCCAGTGGGGGTTCCGCGTCCTCCTCCCCCACCTAGGCGTCCAAGAAGAAAGGCCGGGTTGCCGGGAGCCCTTTCATTAAGCCCTGGGTGCGGCTGCAGTGTTGACAAAACAAACACCCGCCCCACCCAGCCTGGCTCCGGAAAAGCCCACCTGGCTGGAGGCCAGACAGGTCTCCCCGGCCCTCCGCCCCTCCCCTCCCCGAACACGCCTGCACTGGCCTTTTTCCATTCATTTGAAAAGGAATACACTACAAGCTCTGTGCAATCCCAGATGGGATCCTTAAACAGGAAAAAGGCCGTTAGTGGAGAAACTGTTGAACTCTGAAGACAGTGTGTAATAATAGTTAATAATGTTTGGAGGGTTTTTTTTCAGTTTTGAGAAATGAACTGTGGTGATGGAAGATGTGAACAAGGTGGAAGGCTGAGCGAAGGATATACGGGAGTTCTCTGTACTAACTTCACAACTTCTCCGCAAAGCTGAAATTAAGCCAAAATTAAAAGTCCATTTGAAAATTTAAATTAAGGGGGAAAAAAGGCACACAGGCGACCCATCAGATTTCCCCAGGGCTGCTGTAACCAGTTGCCACAAACGGGGTGGCTTAACACAACAGGAAGGTGTTCGTGCACAGTTCCGGAAGTCAGAAGTCCCAACTTTGGCGGGGGCCACACTCCCGCGGGGGGCTCTCTGGGGACCCTTTCTGGCCTCTTCGGTTCTGGGGGCTCGGGGGTTCCCAGGTGATCAGCCGCATCCCTCCAGTTCCTCTCATCTGCCTCACTTCACGGGGCCTTGTCTTCTTCCTGCGACTCTTCCAAGGACACTTGCCACGGGGTCATCTAGGAGGCTCTCTTCTCAAGATCCTGAGCCTAGTTCCATGTTCAAGGACGCTTCTCCCCAGGCAGGGCGCGCTCCCAGGTTCCGGAGGTCAGGATGTGGACGGTCTCTCGGGGGGCCACCTCCCCTGAGCGGCTATCAAGAGGGCAGCGGGGACGGAAGGGAACGCTGCGCAGCAGTGCCGGGGGCTGCTCAACCCCTGCTCACTCTCGCGTGTCCCCATGACGGAGCTCACACATATCACACTCAGCCAGCGGCAAGGGAGCGGCACGTTCAGCATGATGCCAGTGGGACATTTTCATCCACACCCTGTGTTCTGAATCGTTTGGGGACATGTATGAGACAGACAGGCCAGCCACTGGTGATGAATACCAACAACCGGGGCAGGAGGGAGGGCAGGGACTGCGATGGGGAGGGGCGGCAGGGGCTTCAAATCTACCCACACAATGTTGCTGTTGAAGCCCGGGGAGAAGGATGCCATTAACACCTACGCTTTGCATGCCTGGAAAGCCATGTGAATGGATGTACGCTTTTAAAAATATCAGGAGCAGATACAGCTCAAGTGGTTGAGCATCTGCTTCCCACGTACGAGGTCCTGGGTTCAGTGCCTGGTACCTCCTAAAAAAAAAACTAGAGACAGATAAAGTTAAAAGTGAGAGCCCTTCAGTTCAACCCCACATCCAGTGTGACTATTTGGTGAGTATCCTTGCAGATTTGCGCGTATGCATTCATTTAAAAATGAACACAAAGGGCTGAACTCTGGAGACAGTAAAAGATGGGTGGTGGCCAGGGGCTCCGGGAGGGAGAGCAGCTGGGGCACGGGGTTTTCAGGGCAGTGGAACGCTTCTGTGCACTGTAACAGGGGATGCATGACCTTAGGCATCTGACAAACCACAGACTGCAACAGAGAGGGAATGCTGGAGCAGACTAAACTCCACCCATCCAACCAGCACACACACGTACTTACCTAATATCTACCTAATAATGGGTCAGTATTGGCTCATCAGTTATGACAAATGTATCACACTAATGCAAGAGGTTAAAAAAAGGGGAAACTGGGAAACGGACTTTGGCCCAGTGGTTAGGGCGTCCGTCTACCATATGGGAGGTCCGCGGTTCAAACCCCGGGCCTCCTTGACCGGTGTGGAGCTGGCCATGCGCAGCGCTGATGCGCGCAAGGAGTGCGGTGCCACGCAAGGGTGTCCCCCGCGTGGGGGAGCCCCACGCGCAAGGAGTGCGCCCGTGAGGAAAGCCGCCCAGCGCGAAAAGAAAGAGCAGCCTGCCGAGGAATGGCGCAGCCCACACTTCCCGTGCCGCTGACGACAACAGAAGCGGACAAAGCAACAAGACGCAGCAAATAGACACCAAGAACAGACAACCAGGGGAGGGGGGGGGAATTAAATAAATAAATAAATCTTTAAAAAAAAAAAAAAAAGGGAAACTGGCTAGGGAAGAGAGAGTATTTATGGGACCTCAGTGTCCTGGCTGCTTAATTTTCTGTAAGCCTAAAACTCCTCTAAAAATAAGTAAAAACCTGTACATGTAAAGAAACATCTAAAAAATAAATGTTGAGTGAATGTTTTAATGTTTTGAAAAATGAACATGGGAAGCAGATGTGGCTCAATTAGTTGGGCACCCGCCTACCACATGGGAGGTCCCCGGGTTTGGTTTGCTGATGCCTCCTGGAGAAGGTGAGGGAAAGATTAGCAGTCAGAGGAGAGAACCATCTTCGGGGGGGAGAGGATGGTATAAGCAATAAATGAATCTTTGAAAAAAAAATGAACAGCAGCTCCCCATGGCACTGCGAGGCCTCTCTTTGGCCCACTCCCCTGCAGCATTCCAAGGCACCTGCCAACACTCCCTGGCCAGTCCCTGCCAAAGGACACTGAGCTGGCTTCTGACTTTTGGCTCTCGCCAGCAGCGCCACGATGACATTGTCTTGCACGTGGCATCTGCTCGTGCACGTGCGGCTGTGCTTGGCTGCTGAACCCTTGACATGGGGTGAGCCCCACAGTGGGGTGCTGTTGGTGCACAACACACACCTGATTTCGAAGGCTCAGGACGGAGAGAAGGCTGTAAAAGAACGCGGTGGTTACTTTACGTCGAGGACGTGTTGAAATGATAATATTCTGGCTACCCTGGGTTAAATAAAAACATTTGGGGGAAGTGGATTTGGCCCAATGGATAGGGCATCTGCCGACCACATGGGAGGTCCGTGGTTCAAACCCTGGGCCTCCTTGACCCGTGTGCAGCTGGCCCACGCACAGTGCTGATGTGCGCAAGGAGTGCCCTGCCACACAGGGGTGTCCCCTGCATAGGGGAGCCCCACGTGCAAGGAGTGCGCCCTGTAAGGAGAGTTGCCCAGTGTGAAAGAAAGTGCAGCCTGCCCAGGAATGGCGCTGCACACACAGAGAACTGACACAACAAGATGACACAGCAAAAAGAAACACAGATTCCGGGTGTCTCTGACAAGAATACAAGCAGACACAGAAGAACACACAGCGAATGGACAGAGAGCAGACAACTCGGGGGGGGGGGAGCGGGGAAGGGGAGAGAAATAAATAAATAAATAAATCTTTTAATAAAACACAAAAAATCATTTGGGTTAACTTTCCTTGTTTCCTTTACTTTTTGACGGCAGCTACGAGGACAGATGTGAGCGCATGGAATGGCTGACTCCGACACTGCCCGTGAGTCATGTGGCCGAGGGGACCATAAGAGGTTACAGAAGGGGGTTATGGTCCCATTTATTGATTAAAACGAAAAGACCACCAACTCCACGTGTGAGTAGGTGTGCACACACGTGTGTGTGCAAGTGCTCTAGCAAAGGCCTGGAAGGAGCCACCAAACCATTCGAGTGGCCCCTGGGGGTGGGGCTGGTGGAGAGGGGCCACCGCTGCCGACCCCGCCTGCCTCAATTGCTTGAACTCTTTCCAATAAGGACGTCCTTGGGTATCAAGGAACAACAAACAGGTTTAGAAAGACATGGTTCAAAAGCATGGTGGACTTGCCCGGTCCGGGCAATGGTTCTCAAAGTGGAAGCAGAGTGGGGACCCAGCTGGCACGGTGGTCCCGTGGGGGCGAAGGAGGCAACTTGGGGTGCTACCAAGAGTGGTGGGTGGACTGCAGCGGCGTTTGAATTCCCACGTGGAGGCCTTGGCAGCGCTCAAGCCCTGAGCATCCTTTCCTTCCTCCTAAGACAGGATCGTCATCCTTCCCGGCCACACAGGGCTGCCACTGACCAGGGAGGGTGCTCCGGAAAGCTGGGCGAAGCCCTGCAGTGGCTCTTGCAGGCCTGAGCCACGGGGCCCCCCGAGACGGGAGCGGTGAGACAAGAACCGCCACGGCGCCAGCCCACGTCGGCCCCACGTCTGCCCCGCGGGCTCGCCTTCCCACCTGCAGGTGCCAGGCTCCCAGCTAAAGCCAGCCCCATGCCCTCTGCCCGCTCGGTGACAGGGCTCTGGTGGCCCTCCTCAGGCCCTCTCTTCTAGCTCGTTCTCTATTATTGCATCATTCCAAGCACATGCTCTCCCATGTAAAAACAAAATCAGTATTAACCTCCCTAGACTACCCCTTTTGCCACAATCCCATTTATAAATCAGCAGTTGGTTATGCTCATTATAATGTGTTACCACCAACTCTATCCATTTCCACATATTTCCACATAACTGAAAGACAGCTAGAGGATAATATACAGACTGTATAACACAGTGATTTCAGTGCTAGATGAGAATTATGATCAAGAATACAAATACAAGAACGTTCCTCTGCCACAAGGTGTTAGGCAAATAGTCTTTTTAGTTTTTATTTTATTTTTAATTATTAAATGTACAAAATAAAGTTAAAAAAAGGAAATAGTGGTACATGGGAAAAATACAGGTAATGTAACTTAGAGAGTAGCAAAGGCAAAGAAGGTACCATATTAATGCTAAAGGTGAAAAAACATGGGATTTAGTTTTAGGAGATGAAATGTGAATATGATCAAGCTTTTTAAAATTTTCTTCACTAACGAGGAGAACTTGGTCATGTCATTTCACTAATCTGTGCTCCTTTATTCATCTTTTGGAACACCAAGAGAAACAATTGAGTTTGTTTTTAGGATTAAATAAGATAAATGTGCCTGGACAGGATTTTTTTTTTAAAGCAATACTTCCATAATGTGTTGAGCTGCCTTTGTCTGTTATTTTATTTTTTGAAGTGGAAATAAAGTTTTTAAACAAAACAAAACATACCTTCTCCCGGCTCCACTTCCTCTGCCAGCTGCATTCCCCTTTTTCCATTCCCCTTGGCAGCCAAAGTTCTGGGAAGAGCTGTCGACGCTGGTGTCCCCGAGTCCTCTCGCCCCGGCTCTGGGCGCTGAGACGTCCTGGCCAGGGCTCCTCAGCCTCCCCCACCCCACACACACTGCTCCCGAAAGGCCCCGCGGCCGCCCCGGGCCGGCCTGGAGTGCTGGCAGCTGACGCGCCTGCTCCCCCTCCTCCACCACCCTCTCTCCAGGTGGCTTCCCGGGCCCTCCTACCTCCCTGGTGGCAACTCTTCACCTCCCCCACTTCTTAGGGTTGGGGTCCCCCAGGCTCTCTTCGTCCCCATCACGGGGTGCTAGTGGTGGGCAGGACGATGGCGCTGAATGACGTCCACGCCGTCATCGCTGGGCCCTGTGGCCGCGTTACCTTCCAAGGTAAGAGGGACGCGGCAGACGGGACGAAGTGAAGAGTCTTGAGGTGGGGAGATGGTCTTGCATCATCTGGGTATGCCCAGTGTCCTGACAAGGGTCCCTGTAAGATGCAAGAGGGATGTCAGAAGGTCACAGGAAGAGCTGACCAAAGATGATACACTACCAACGACAAAAGAAAAAGAAAGATAAAAAGATGATTCGCCACCAGCCCTGAAGATGGAGGGGCAACTGGCCGAGGAATGCTGGTGGCCAGTGGAAGCTGGGAAGGCAAGGAAACGGGTGCCCCCCAAGAGCCTTCAGAAAGGAACGCAGCCCTGCCGACACCTTGATATTAGCCCCTGGAGGCCCATTTCTGAACCCTGGAACTTTCAGATAATAAACGTGGGCTGTTTCAAGCTCCGAAGCCTGTGGTCATTTGTCACAGCGGCAGCGGGAGCCCCATAGAGTGACCTCTCCCAGACTTGTGGCTTTAGAAGCCAACCATGCCCAATTGTACCGTCTCCATCCACGTCTGTCCCCCAGATGTCAGATTCCACATCTAACTGCCTCTGCAACACCTCCGCTTAGACGCCTCACTCTGGGTGCTCCCCGCAAGCCTGCTCTGCTCTCCTGCCTCCCCCATCACAGCCGGCGGCATGCCTGTCCTCCCCGGGGCTCCAGCCTTTGAAAGCCTCAGTGTTGCCCCAGACGCCCCTTCTCCCGCTCCCTCACCTAGTCTGCCAGGAGGCGCTGCTGGTTCTATCTTGGAAACAGAGCCTGGGGCTGACTGCTCCCCGCCACACTCCCCGCCACCACCCCGGTCTGAGCCACCATCTTCTCTCCGGCGTGACCTCCCCAGCCTCCCACCTGGGCTCCCTGCCTCCACCCCTGCTCCCTACACTCTTCTCAGTACAGCAGCAGAGCGGTCCTCAAGCCAGAAAATGTTGCTCCAATGTTCTCATCTCATTCAGAAAAAAACCAGATCCTTAGAGGGAGGGAGAAAGCCACCCATGTGCGGTGCCCCACCCCTGTGACCTTGACTCTTACTAAACCCCAACTCTGTTCCAGCCACGTGGCCTCCTTACTGTTCCTTGAAGAGCAGATGCTACCCCCACCCCATCCCCTGCGGGGCCTTTGCACTGTCTGTTCCCTCTGCTTGGAACACTCTTCCCCCAATATCTGCATGACTGGGTCCCGTGCTGCCTTCAAGTCTTTGCTCAAATGTCATCTTCTCAACAAGGCCTGCTCTGATCACTCTGTATTGCCACTCGCCCTAATCACCCCAACACACCCTGGCATCCTCACTCTGCTCTTCTTTTTGTTTTCTTTTCAACATACTAGATAATTTACTTATTTATCATGCTTGTTGTTTGTCTCCTGCACTAGAACATAAGCTCCACAAGGACAGGGATCTTCGAGGTTTTCATGCTTAGAACCGTGCCCAGGACGTGGGGCTTTGAATAAATATTAACTGAATAAACGAGTGAATGAAAAGGTATCAGGGGTAAGGGATAACAATTCTGAAACCACTAAATGTTTACTGGAGCTGAACGATCAAGGAGCTGGATGGCGGGCAGTTGGAGCCTCACTGTTGGGGTGGGGGGTTACAGATAAGCAAGGGGGTGAGATGCGAACGAGCCACTGGTGATGGATGACTGTGGCCAGCTTCAGTATGAGCTCACATTTCCCTTAATAGAGACAGAGGTGGTTATATATAGCTACGTGTGCGTGGGTGGGAAAGCACGCCCATGCACTTCCCTGCCCTGCCAGCTAAGAGCAGAGAAGCAGTGACAGCCCAGAAGCAATGAGCACACCCGCCACCCAGAGCTTGGTCTCTAGCACCATTCTCCAGCAAAAGGAGAGGAACCAGGGTTCCTTGGGAAAATGGCTGAGACAGGAAATATACAAGATGAGCCGGAAGCATCATAGAGCCAGAAAGTAAGGAAGGACCCCAAATCCCACAAAGAGGGGGGCATGTCAAAGGGACCTAGGAGCCAACTGAAACCACTCCCGAGGGCCAACGCTGGAACAATTTGAGCAGGAAAATAAAATAAGCAGTATTGGATTATAACCCAGAGTATATAAAAAATAAATATCCACAAGTCCATCCTGATATAAATCAATGATCGAATAATAAATGGGGGAGAAGAGACAAATCTCCCACGCAGAAGAATTCCAAATAATTTAAGTAGATTCTCTGCCCTCAAGGAGGAGGCGCATAACTCCCTTCCCCTAAGTAGTCTGTGCTTAGTGACTTCCTTCCAAAGAGGACGGCCAAGAAAGGAGAAGAAAAGTACCCTGGCAGGGAGACACCTGACAAACACTCCCTCAGCCAGGCCACCAAGGTCCACGTCGTAAGTCACGCTGATAGGATGGGCTTACGATAGGTGATGGAAATGGTCTTTTCCCTCTGTGGTCTTCCTCTCCAAAACCCATAACCCCTAGTGTTATCATGAGAAAACCAGACAAATCTCAATTGAGGAACGTTCTACAAAATACCTGACCAGCATTCCTCTAAATGGTTAAGGTCATCAAAGACAAGGAAAGTCTGAGAAACGGTCAGAGGCCAGAGGAGGCTAAGGAGACATGAGGAGCAAATGGAATGTAGGATCCTATGGGACCTTGGGACAGAGAAAGGACATTAGTGGGAAAACTGGTGACATCCAAGTAAAGCCTGTAACATGCCAACATCGGTTTCTTAGTTGTGATATAAAATGTTAGTAGTGGGGGAAGCTGGGTGAGGGGTAACCAGGAACTCTCTGTACTAACTTAGCAACTTTTCTCAAACCAAAAAGGATGTTAATGAAAAAAATAACCTCACTTAAATGGGATCATGGGAGCAGATGTGGCTCAAATGGTTGAGTTCCCGCCTCCCACACAGGAAGTCCTGGGTTCAGTTCCAGATGCCTCCTGAAAAAACAAAAACAAGCAAATGAAAAAAACAACTCAGGGAAGCTGATGTGACTCAGTGGTTGAGCACTGGCTTCCCACGTTCAAGGTCCCCGATTCAATCCCTGGCCTCTGGTACCGAAAAAAAAAAACACCCTAAAACCACAAAAACAGGGCAGGGTCCGGTCATGGTACACAGGAAGTGCTCAGAAATGTGATGGGTATCATTTTCCATTATTTTTTTTCTGGTCATGGAAATAAATCATTCTACATTTAGGAACATTTTGCCCTCATACACTTAAAAAAAATTCAAACAATATAAAAAGAGTAAAATACAAGGTGAAATTTATTTTAAGTCTACCCCTCACTGTTAAATCAACCTATTACCTTCTGGACTTTTCTATTTGCATATATGAACAATCACTTTTTTAAGTTTTTCACAAAGAAAATGGGATGAATCCTTACATTTTTGTAACTTTTGCCTTGTATCCACATATCGCCCTCCTCTATTCTGTGAGCTAATCCACAACATGAACATAAAAATGAATTACCCTTTCCCTAAAATGAACATGAAGCATTCTCATATGCACTTTTGTGAACACACGAGTGTTTCTGCAGGACAGATTCCTAGCTGTGGAATTGTAGATCTGTTAAAATACTGTCACCTCGGAAGCAGATGCAGCTCAAGCGGCTGAGTGCCTGCTTCCCATGTACAAGGTCCCAGGTTCAATCCCTGGTACCTCTGGAAAAACAAGATAAAACAAAAAAATACTATCATCTCTTGCCAGCTGGTCCTCTCATTATTCTGAGAAGTAACTGCATCTCTCCTCGCTGTGGGTGGCCACTGTGACATCACGGGTGTGGGGGTGGGGTGGGACCGACCAACCAGGACCTCAAGGGACAAGAGGACATGTCTTTGTGAGAGTCACAGCCCCTTCGAGATTTCAAAAAATACCACGAGCATGATTTTATATTTAGAAAATGACATTAGGACAATTTTATGATACAGTTCTCATTGATTCGCTCAACAAAGACTTGCGTTCCATTTATGTAGCAGTTATTCTTCTCAGCACCAGGACAGCCACAGTGAACCAAATACATTCTCCTTGGGGAGATAAATAATAATAAACCGTGTCGGGTAGTGGGAAGTGCTGCATCATCTCAGGTAGCAGCCAGCTGCCGACACTGCAGATGGTGACCGAAGCCCGCCTGACCCCAAATGACTTGCCTCCATCTCAGAGCTCCAAGAGCCTCTTCTTCCCAAGATGTACAACTTACTTCTGTGACCGTGTGCTTCATTCTACGTCCTCCCCCAACCTATGGGGCCAAGACTGGGTTGTTTGTTTTTCTCCTAAAGGCACAAAGGCCTTCTTTCGGTTCCAAGCTTTTCCTAACGCTGGACATCCAGGGGACCCTGGAAGCCATGTGTCCAAGAAGGCCGCGCTGTGGCCGGCCTGGGCCCCCGGGTGACAGTGTGGAGCAGAGCTACTGCCTTCCTCCCCAGGGGAAGGCCACGACCGCCCGGAGCTCAGGTGGCTGTTGGTATCCAGCTCTCCGCTCAAACGTCACCGCAACAAGTCCTCTCACACCCCCTAAAGTCACCCCCTCCCCGGTAATTCTAGGCCTATCTAACACCCCGAGGCCCTCTTCTTCACTGACCTGCTCACGTGAATACTGTCAGTGCCACCTAGACAGACGCTTCTTGGCAGCAGGTGCCTCTCTTCTCTTTCGCTCATCCTGTATTCTCAGTGCCAGCAGGAGCGCAATAAAAACCTGGCTGAATGAACCAGCTCATCAGTTGCAAATTCCTGCTACCTGACGGGGTTCTCTGAACCCGTGCGGGTTATCTTTAGAAAGCAGTAAGTGCCACAGGATTGGGGGGGTGATAATTTTACGCTGATCTAGAGATGAGTCAATGGATGAAAATTTATTGTTAGCCTGTTAGGTGCTTTCTTGATGACTTAATGGACTTTAGCCTCACATTCTTGGTTTTTCAACCTAGTTGTGTGGGGGGGGCGGGTGCTGGAAGTTTCTGGCTCCCCACCCGGGCAGGGAGTACAGCTGCCGACCTCTTCCTCCTTCCTGAGGGTCCTCAGTTTCATCCTGAGGACAGTGCATCTGGTAGGCAGGTAAATGGGCGGGGGCGGAAGCTGCCGGATGGGGCATCTGGGGAGCTCTTCACAGGAAATGGCTCCTTGAGCCTTCCTCCTCCTCTTCCTCCCCCTTGCTTGGATGTGGCTGGGTCTCCAGCACGACCGAGGCTAATCCTTACGGTGCCTTCACATTAGGAAAAGACTCCACCGTGCGCAGCCTAACCAGAAAAACGTCCGCTCCCGTGGGGGATGGCGCACAGAACCACGCTGACCTCAGACCCCCTCACCCCGTCGGCCGGGAGCTCTGGGAGTTCCCACGCTGCACCACCACCCTTGGGAGCCCTCATCTCCAGCAGCCGTGGGGGACCACAAGGCCTCCAAGGATGGAGACCCCTTGCAGCGACATAAAGGAAGCCGGGGTCCCTGAGAAGGCTGGGGCCGCCCCCCAGGCCTGGAGGGCCTTCCTCCTGACTTCTCTTTCTTTTGTCTTTAAAAAGTATTTTAGGGGAGTGGGTGTAGCTTAGTGGTTGAGCACCTGCTTCGCATGTATGAGGCGCCAGGTTCAATCCCTGGTACCTCCTGAAAGAAATAAAAACATAAAAAAAGAAAAGAAAATCATTTTTAATAACTGATTTGGAAGTAACTTCAAACATATAGGAAAGTTGCAAGGACAGTACCAAGAACTCCCCTTCACCTTGACTGGCCAATCATGATGGCGTTTTACCGCATTTGCTCCAGAGCCCTCTCTCTCCAGATATGTGCCCGCTGGGTTAGCAGTTGGTAAACATGATGCCCCATCAGCCCAGAACTCCAAGCAGTATATCCCCCCAGGCAAGGACACTCATTTTTTTAGGAGGTACCGGGGATTGAACCTGGGACCTTGCACACGGGAAGCAGGCGCTCAACGGTCGCAGGACACTCTTGCGCATAACCATGTGGCAACCTTCCGATTCACCCTTGGACTTCGGTGAAATATAAAGCTTCTCTCCAGAAATCACCTAGTTTGGTTTTGTTCTAAGTAGCCCAAACGACACTGCCTGCCCTCTTGGAAATCCCCGGGCACGAGCTGGCCAGGCCAAGCCCCCGCCGCTGGCCTCGCTCCGGCCACGCGGGCTCCCCTTGGTGCCTTGCCCTGCCGCTGCCGGGCGCCTCCCTGCTCAGAGCTTGGCCATCGGCTCTTCCCTCTCCCCAGCTTCTTTTCCCTTCCCCAACTCAGACTCAGCCTTTAGGAATTTCCTTCATCAACACTTCCTTTGGGGGCTGTAGCCTCCCAGGGGGTCAAGTCCCCTAAAACACACCCTCCTGAGAGCCTGAGAGTTCCCCTCTAGCAGCGTCTCCCATCGCGGCGGCTCTGCGTGATTCTTTCACCACGGGGGTGCGTGTTCGGGGGCGACTTTTGTTAGGCAGGAACGTGTGTGTCTTAGCACTGTCGGCCAGGGCCCAGCCTCCGGCACGTGGCAGGTGCTCGGTAATGCTTTGTGGACTGACTGGCGGCTCCTGAGCGCTCACCTTGTCTCCTTTGGCAGGGGCCGTGGGAGGCTCCTCTGCCCGTGGCCCTGCCCTCCTGGCCCAGGTGCCCCCCACGCCCTTATTTGGGCATGCTGCAGGACCGCTGGGCCCCGGCCTGTGAGGTGTGGGCCCCCTGCCACCTCACAATGGCCCCAGTTTCTATAAGAGGCCCGGGAGCCGGCCCCTGGCTCACAGCCACCAAGTTCCACCAGCTCACAGGTTGGCTGGCTCGACCCAAGTGGTGCCCACTGCTCTGAGCCTCCAGGCCAAGTCCATCGAGCACCATGGCCAGATACAGATGTTGCCGCACCTACAGCCCGAGCAGGTGCCTCCGCCGTAGGCGGAGATGCCGTAGACGAAGGAGGCGCTGCTGCCCGAGGCGGAGAAGTGAGGGCCCATGGGCCGCTTTGGGGGTGCGGGCTGGGGCCGTGGGGCGGGGGCTGTGGGGCGCGGGCTCCGAGGGGGCTGAGCACAGCTCTTCACGCCTCGTTTCCTTGCAGGGTGCCGCCGCAGATACACTCTGAGGTGTGTGCGATACTAATTGCACGAAATAGCAACTTCCACCACACTCCTGCCTGAGAATTTTACCACACTTCAGGACCGACCCTCTTGCCACATCTTGAAAGTGCCAACATCCCAATGAAACACAGGAGCCTGCTAACAATGCCACCTGTTAACAATGCCACCTGCTAACAAACAATGCCACCTGTCAATAAATGTTCAAAAGTCATTTTGCTCTGGTCTCTTTGCCGTGAAGGGTGCTCAGGAGAGCGGGGTTTAGGGATCAGAAACGGGGGAGAGGGCTGGGGTGCAATTAGGAGTTGGGGAGGGAGAGGGCTGGGGGAGTGGATTAGAAGTGGGTGAGGGAGAGGGAATTTAGGAATGGGGAGAACAGAGTGGAATTAGGAGTGGGGGGGGAGTTGCATAGGATTAGAAGTGGGGGAGGGAGAGGGAGGGGGGAATTAGGAGTGGGGAGAGGGCAGAGAAAAGGGTAGAGGGCTCGGGGTGCCTAGGAGTAGCAGGAGGAGGGCAGGGGTGGAATTAGGTGGGGGGGGGGAGTTGGAATAGAAGTGGGGGAGGGAGTGGGCAGGGGGGGATTAGGAGTGGGGGAGGGAGAGGGCAAGGAAAAGGCATGCCCTGGGGGGACATGAGCATTGACAGCTCACCTCTGCCTCCCCAAACCACGCCCTTCTAGTCCCTCTCCAGTGGGGGTGCTGGAACAGGGTCATAGGGGTCACAAAGGGGCACCCCATTTACCAGGTCATCACTGCCCACATCACACCTGCCTCCAAAGTGCCCATGGGTTGACTGCAGCCCAAAGCTGGAATCCCTGTTCTGCAGAAGGGCCGCTGTAAGATCACTAAGTACTTTACTCTCCATGCAGCCACCCCGTGGCACAGGTTTCCTCCCCCACTTGGGCGCAGAGGTCAACTTGCCCGGTGGCGGCTGAGCTAGGTTTCCACATTCACTCAACAGCTCTGTGTGGGAAGTCCTAAAATCATCCCCGATCGGACACAGGTTAACTTGCCCGGTGCCTCGGGCTCCAGCGCACCTCCACGCACAGGCTGCTGGAACCAGACTGCCCGAGGCCAGCGGGCAGCGCCTCCGTCCAGCAGTGGCAGTCACCCGCACCGGAAGTCTCGTGGGCCACTGCTCTAGGGGGCACAGCCGCAGCTACCGCTCAGACGCCTTGGCTTAGACCCCAGTGCCGAGCAAAGCCCGGGGCGCCTCACGAGTGATGGCGGCTCGGGGGCCAGCTCCCTTGCGGACAGGCCCGTGGTGCCCACCCATCGGAAGCCTCACCTCCCGGCCTCCAAGCACCAACCTCAGGCAGGGACCTACAACCCCCCCTTTTTCGGACAAGGACACTGGGGTCGCTGAGCTAGAGTTCAACTCCAGCCACGAGTGGGAGGCAACGCAGGGTGTTGGAGGTCAGGCTGGCTGAACTCCCCGTGCACTTTTCACAAAGGACCCCTGGGGAGAGCAGACGCAGCTCAGTGAGAGCCTGCTTCCCAGGTAGAGGTCTGGTCATTTCCCGCTACCTCCTATGAAAAAAAAAGACCCTCCAGCTCTGGCCGTGGAGATGGAGACCGAGGGCTTGAAGATTAGTTTCCCGCTGCTGCTGTAACAAATGACCACAAACCTCTCAGCTTAAAAGCCATGCATGTTTATTATCTTGCAGTTCTGCAGGTCAGAAGGAAGCATGGGGTTTGGGGGGGGTGGCTAAAATCAAGTTGTCGGCCAGATTGCATTCCTTCTGCAGGGATTTCCTTACCTTTTCCAGCTCCTAGCGCGCGCTGCCTGCATGCCTGGGCTCAGGGCCCTTTCTCCTTCTTAGAGCCAGGGCACAGCACCTTAAATTCTCTCTCCAGTGACCCTCCTGCTTCCCTCTTCTAAGGGCTCTGGTGGGTACACCAGGACCACCCCATCTCAAGAGCCTTCATTACAGCCACGACGTCCCTTTTGCCCTGGAAGGGCACATATTTCCGGCTCTGGGGATTAGCATCGCCATGGGCATATCCAGGAGGTTGTTAGGGTTACCCTGTCCACGACCTCTGCACCCTCCACAAAAGGGGAGGTAGTTTCTCAGTTGCCATGATTCAGAGTCTGGATTCTAATGGGATCCTTTAAGTATCAGGAGAGGCCCCTGGGACACCCCCCCCCTCCCCAGCTGAGAAGGGACAGAGGGCTCAGGGCATTGATCTGCATCCCTGCTCTGCCCCTTTTTAGCAGCATGACTTTGAGCAAGTCATTTAACCTCTTATGTCTCTACTTCCTCCATGGAAAACATGGGTACTGGCAGCCCCTCTTCAGAGGATGGTTGTGAGGAGTCAATGAGCAAATCGTAGGGCGTTAGTGCCTGGCACCCAGGACCCACTAGATAAGTTTGCTGTTGCCATCCCCAGCACGTGACGTCCTACCACCACCACTACCATCGTTGTGTGAATTCCCACTGAGAGGGTTTGGAAACAGAAGGCAGGCGCGCTAGAGTCCCCGCCTGCTAGCGGGGATGGGGGCCACGTTTGAAGGGCCAGGCGGGGGCCCTGCTGGCTGTGCCCCTCCCCCCTTGTGACACCCTGTGTTGCCATCTGCTGTCACAGAGGGGGGCTGGGCGGGATGGGGTGGGGCTGCCGGGTCACAGTGGGGGTTTCCTTTATATACCAGCCCCCAGGAGCCCCCCAAGTCAGACCAACATTAACACCAAGCACAGGTGGGCAGGCCTCAGCCCTCCTCCACCCCCAGGGCCAGCCGCAGCCTCCGCCTTTGAGCCCCCTGCCCTGAGCAGAATGGTCCGGTACCACGTGAGGAGCCCCAGCGAGCATCGGCGCCAGGACTGCGGGCGCCAGGAGCCGGGGCAGCAGTCCGGAGGTGAGATGCAGGAGCAGGAGCTGAGCCCGGAGACCATGCAGAGCTACGGCAGGTCCCAGCGGGGCCCCTACCGCCACCGGCGCAGGCACTCTCCCCGGAGGCGGCGGCTCCACCGCACCTACAGGAGGCGGCGCCGGTACTCCCGCAGACGCCGGAGGCCCTG